>NC_063381.1:3458853-3466036 GCF_021869965.1 Rhincodon typus
TTGAAGTTGAGATTCCGGTCTTCTGAAGTGCTAAACTCACTGAAATAAACATTTTAGTCTAACAGCATCAAAAGTTATGTCCTTTGGTGAAGTTGAGATTTTAGTCTTCTGATATGCTTATCTCGCTGAAATAAGCACGTTAGTCAAAACAACATCGAAAGTTGAGTCATTTGGTGAAGTTGAGACTTTTGAATTCTGAAATGCTTCTCTCAATCAAATAAACATGTTCGTCAAACCACCATCGAAACTACAGTCAGTTGGTGAAAGTTCAGGTTTTGCTGTTCTGAACAGCTGAACTTGCTACAATAAGCATTTTAAACCAACCAGCATCAAAAGTTGTGTCATTTGGTGAAGTTGAGGTTTTCGCCTTCTTAAGTGCTTAACTCGCTGAAATAAGCATGTTAGTCAAAACAACATCAGCAGTTGAGTCATTTGGTGAAGTTGAGATTTGGATCTTCTGAAGTGCTTACCTCATGAAATAAGCATGTCATTCAAACCAACATCAAAAAGTCAGTCATTTGGTTAAGTGAGATTTTGAACTTCTGATGTGCTTATCTGAGTGAAATAAGCATGTTATTCATTTCAGCATCAAAAATTAAGTCAGATGGTGAAGTTGCGATTTTTGACTTCTGAAGTGTTTATCTCACTGAAATAAGCATGTTCGTGAAAACAGCATGAAAAATTGTCATTTGGTGAAGTTGAGATTTTTGACTTCTGAAGTGCTTATCTGATTCAAATAAGCATGTTAGTCTAACCAACATCAAAACTTGAGTCATTTGGTGAAGTTCAGATTTTGGTCTTCTGAAGTTTTTAACTGACTCAAACAAGCATGTTCGTCAAAACAGCATCAACACTGAAGTCATTTTGTGAAGTTCAGGTTTTGGTTATCGCGCTGAAATAAATATTTTAGTCAAACCAGCATCAAATGTTGAGTGTCTGCGAAATTGAGATTTTGGTCTTCTGATATGATTATCTCGCTGAAGTAAACACTTTAGTCAAAACAACATCAAACGTTGTGGCATTTGGTGAAGTTGAGATTTTGATCGACTGAAGTGCCAAACTCGCTGAAATAAGCATGTTAGTCAAACCAACATCAAAACTTGAGTCATTTGGTGAAGTTGAGATTGAGGTCTTCTCAAGTGCTTTCCTCGCTGAAATAAACATTTTATTCCAACCAGCATTAAAAATTAAGTTATTTGTTAAAGTTGAGTTTTTTTGCCTTCTGAACTGCGTAACTCGCTGAAATAAACATGTTATTCAAAACAACATTAAAAGTTGAGACATTTGCTGAAGTTGAGATTTTTGATTTCTGAAGTGGTTATCTCACTCAAATAAGCATGTTAGTCAAAACAACACAAAAAGTTGTGTCATTTGGTGAAGTTCAGATTTTTGGCTTCTGAGGGACTTAACTCGCGGAAATAAGCATGTTAGTCAAACCAGCATCAAAACTTGAGTCATTGGTGAAGTTCAGATTTTGGTTTTCTGAAGTACTGACTTTACTGACATAAGCATGTTAGTCAAAACAGCATTAAAAATTAAGTCATTTGGTGAAATTGAGATTTTTGAATTCTGAAGTGCTTATCTGAGTGAAATAAGCATGTTAGTCAAAACAGCAGAAAAATAATCATTTGATGCAGTTCAGATTTTGGTCTTCTGAAGTGCTTATCTCACTCAAATATGCATGGTACTCAAAACAACATCAAAAGTTGAGTCATTTGTTGAAGTCGATATTCTTCACTTCTGAAGTGCTTATTTCACTGGAGGAAGCCTGTTAGTTAATCCAACATCAAAATTTGAGCCATTTAGTGAAGTTCAGACTTTGGTCGTCTGAAGTGCTTTTCCAACTGATATTAGCATCTTCGTCAAAACAGCATGAAAAGTTAAGTGTCTTGTTGAAGTTGAGATTTTGGTCTTCTGCTATGTTTATCTCGCAGAAAAAAGCACATTAGTCAAAACAATGTCAAAAGTTGTGGCATTTGGTGAAGTTGAGATTTTGGTCTTCTGAAGTGCTGAACTCGCTGAAATAAGCATTTTAATCCAACCAGCATTGAAAATTAAGTCATTTGGTAAAGTTGAGATTTTTGCCTGCGGAACTGGTTAACTCGCTGAAATAAACATGTCATTCAAGCCAACATCAAAAGTTGAGTCATCAGGTGAAGCTGAGATTTGTGAATTCTGAAGTGGTTATCTCACTCAAATAAGCATGTTAGTCAAAACAACATTAAAAATTCAGTCATTTTGAGAAGTTCAGATTTTGGTGTTCTGAAGTGCTTTTGTCAATGAAATAAGCATGTTCGTGAAAACAGCATGAAAAATAAAGCCATTTGGTAAAGTTGTGATTTTTGACTTCTGAAGTGCTTATCTGACTCAAATAAGCATGTTATTCAAAACAACATTAAAAATTGAGTCATTTTATAAAGTTCAGATTTTAGTCTTCTCAAGTGCTTAACACACTGAAATTATCATTTTAGTCCAACCATAATCAAAAATCAAGTCATTTGATGAAGTTGAGATTTTTGACTTCTGTAGTGCTCATCTCACTGAAATAAGCATTTTAGTCAAACCAGCATCAAAAGTTATGTCCTTTGGTGAAGTTGAGATTTTAGTCATCTGAATTGCTTATCTCGCGGAAATAAGCACGTTAGTAAAAACAACATCAGAAGTTGAGTCATTTGGTGAAGTTGAGATTTTTGACTTCTGAAATGTTTCTGTCAATCAAAAAAGCATGTTAATCAAACCATCATCAAAACTACAGTCATTTGGTTAAGTGAGATATTGGTCTTCTGAAGTGCTTATCTGAGTGAAATAAGCATGTTCGTCCAACCAGCGTCCAAAATTACGTCCTTTGGCGAAGTTGAGATTTTTGACTTCTGAAGTGCTTATCTCACAGAAATAACCATTTTAGTCCAACCAGCGTCCAAAATTAGGTCCTTTGGTGAAGTTGAGATTTTTGAATACGGAAGTGCTTATCTCACTCAAATAAGCATGTTCGTCAAACCAACATCAAAACTTGAGTCATTTTGTGAAGTTCAGATTTTGGTGCTCTGAAGTGCTTATGTCACTGAAATAAGCATGTTCGTGAAAACAGCATGAAAAATAAAGCCATTTGGTTAAGTTGAGATTTTTGACTTCTGAAGTGCTTATCTCGCTGAAATAAATATTTTAGTCAAACCAGCATCAAAAGTTGAGTCATTGGTGAAGTTCAGAATTTTGGCTTTCAGAAGTACTGACCTTACTGAAATAAGCACGTTAGTCAAAACAGCATTCAAAATTAAGTCATTAGGTGAAGTTGAGATTTTTGAATTCTGAAGTGCTTATCTGAGTGAAATAAGCATGTTAGTTAAAACAGCTGAAAAAAATTTAGTCATTTGATGCAGTTCAGATTTTGGTCTTCTGAAGTGCTTATCTCACTCAAATATGCATGGTACTCAAAACAACATCAAAAGTTGAGTCATTTGTTGACGTCGATATTCTTCACTTCCGAAGTGCTTATTTCACTGGAGGAAGCCTGTTAGTTAATCCAACATCAAAATTTGAGCCATTTAGTGAAGTTCAGACTTTGGTCTTCTGAAGTGCTTTTCCAACTGATATTAGCGTGTTCGTCAAAACAGCTTGAAAAGTTAAGTGTCTTGTTGAAGTTGAGATTTTGGTCTTCTGCTATGTTTATCTCGCAGAAAAAAGCACATTAGTCAAAACAATGTCAAAAGTTGTGTCATTTGGTGAAGTTGAGATTTTGGTCTTCTGAAGTGCTTAACTCGCTGAAATAAGCATTTAAACCCAACCAGCATTGAAAATTAAGTCATTTGGTAAAGTTGAGATTTTTGCCTACGGAACTGGTTAACTCGCTGAAATAAACATGTTATTCAAGCCAACATCAAAAGTTGAGTTATCAGGTGAAGTTGAGATTTCTGAATTCTGAAGTGGTTATCTCACTCAAATAAGCATGTTAGTCAAAACAACATTAAAAATTGAGTCATTTTGTGAAGTTCAGATTTTCGTCATGTCAAGTGCTTAACACACTGAAATAAACATTTTAGTCTAACCAGCATCAAAAATCAAGCCATTTGATGAAGTTGAGATTTTTGACTTCTGTAGTGCTCATCTCACTTCACCAAATGACTGTAGTTTTGATGACGGTTTGACTAACATGCTTATTAGATTGACAGAAGCCTTTCCGAAGTCAAAAATCTCAACGACACCGAATGACTGAACTTCTGATGTTGTTTTTACTAACATGCTTATTTCAGCGAGATAAGCACATCAGATGACTAAAATCCCAACTTCACCAAAGGACATAACTTTTGATGCTGGTTTGACTAAAATGCTTATTTCAGTGAGATGAGCACTACAGAAGTCAAAAATCTCAACTCAATCTCTGAGTGAAATAAGCACGTTAGTCAAAACAGCATCAAAAATTAAGTCAGATTGTGAAGTTGAGATTTTTGATTTCTGAAGTGCTAATCTCACTGAAATAACCATTTTAGTCCAACCAGCGTCCAAAATTAGGTCCTTTGGTGAATTTGAGATTTTGGAATCCGAAGTACTTATTTCACTCAAATAAGCATCTTCGTCAAACCAACATCAAAACTTGAGTCATTTTGTGAAGTTCATATTTTCGTTTTCTGAAGTGCTTATTTCACTGAAATAAGCATGCTCGTGAAAACAGCATGAAAAATAAAGCCATTTGGTGATGTTGAGATTTTTGACATCTGAAGTGCTAATCACACTCAAACAAGCATGTTAGTCAAACAACATCAAAACTTGAGTCTTTTTGCTGAAGTTCAGATTTTAGTCTTCTCAAGTGCTTAACACACTGAAATTATCATTTTAGTCTAACCAGCATCAGAAATCAAGTCATTTGATGAAGTTGAGATTTTTGACTTCTGTCGTGCTCATCTCACTGAAATAAGCATTTTAGTCAAACCAGCATCAAAAGTTATGTCCTTTGGTGAAGTTGAGATTTTAGTCATCTGATGTGCTTATCTCGCTGAAATAAACACGTTAGTAAAAACAACATCAGAAGTTGAGTCATTTGGTGCAGTTGAGATTTTTGACTTCGGACATGCTTCTGTCAATCAAATAAGCATGTTAGTCAAACCATCATCAAAACTACAGTCATTTGGTCAAGTGAGATATTGGTCTTCTGAAGTGCTTATCTGAGGGAAATAAGCATGTTAGTCAAAACAGCATCAAAAATTAAGTCACATGGTGGAGTTGAGATTTTTCAATTCTGAAGTGCTTATCTCACAGAAATAACCATTTTAGTCCAACCAGCGTCCAAAATTAGGTCCTTTGGTGAAGTTGAGATTTTTGAATTCTGAAGTGCGTATCTCACTCAAATAAGCATGTTCGTCAAACCAACATCAAAACTTGAGTCATTTTGTGAATTTCAGATTTTGGTTTTCTGAAGTGCTTGTGTCACTGAAATAAGCATGTTCGTGAAAACAGCATGAAAAATAAAGCCATTTGGTGAAGTTGAGATTTTTGACTTCTGAAGTGCTTATCTGACTCAAATAAGCATGTTAATCTAAACACCATCAAAACTTGAGTCATAGGGTGAATTTCAGATTTTAGTCTTCTCAACTGCTTAACTCACTGAAATAAGCATTTTAGTCCAACCAGCATCAAAAGTTGTGTCAGTTGGTGAAGTTGAGATTTTGATCTTCTGAAGTGCTGACCTCATGATATAACTGAGTCATTCAAACCAACGTCAAAAACTAACTCTTTTGGTGAAGTGAGATATTTGTCTTCTGAAGTGCTTGTCTGAGTGAAATAAAAATGTTAGTCAAAACAGCATGAAAAATTAAGTCATTTTGTGAATTTGAGATTTTTGAATTCTGAAAGCTTATCTGACTCAAATAAGCATGTAAGTCTGACCAACATCAAAACATGAGTCATTCGGTGAAGTTCAGATTTTGGTCTTCTGAAGTGCTCATCTCACTCAAATGATCATGTTAGTCAAAACAACATCAGAAGTTGAGTCATTTGGTGATTTCGAGAGTCTTCACTTCTGAAGTGCTTATTTCACTGGAAGAAGCCTGTTAGTCAATTCAACATCAAAATTTGAGTCAGTAAGTGGACTTCAGATTTTGTTCTTCTAAAGTGCTTATCTTACCGAAATAAGCATGTCATCAAAACAGCATAAAAAGTTGAGTGTCTTGTTTTTTTGAGATTTTGGTCTTCTGCAATGCTTTTCTCCCTGAAATAAGCACGTTCGTCAAAACAACATTAAAAGTTGTGTCATTTGGTGAAGTTAAGATTTTGGTCTACTGAAGACCTTAACTGGCTGAAATAAGCATTTTATTCCAACTAGCATCAAAAGTTGAGCCATTTGGCGAGTTGAGATTTTAGCCTTCTGAAGTGCTTTAATCGCTGAAATAAGCATGTTAGTCAAACCATCATCAAAACTTGAGTCATTTGTCGTAATTCAGATTTTGGTCTTTTGAAGTGCTTATCTGAGTGAAATAAGCATGTTAGTCAAAACAGCATAAAAAGTAAAGTCATTTGGTGAATTTGAGATTTTTTGACTTCTGACGTGTTTATCTCACTGAAGTAAGCATTTAAGACATACCAGCATCAAAAGTTGAGTGTTTTCGTGAAGTTGCGATTTTGAACTTCTGACATGCTTATCTACCTGAAAAAAAACACTTCTGTCAAAACAACATCAAAAATTGAATCATTTGGTGAAGTTCAGATTTTTGTCTCATGAAGTGCGTAACACGCTGAAATAAATATTTTAATCCAAACGGCATCAAAAATTAAGTCATTTGGTGAAGTTGAGATTTTTGCTTTCAGAAATTCTTTTCTCACTCAAATATGCAAATTAGTCAAAACAACATCAAAAGTTGAGTCATTTGGTGAAGTCGAGATTCTTCACTTCGAAAGTGCTTATTTCACTGGAGGAAGCCTGTTAGTCAATCCAACATCAAAATTTGAGTCAGTAAGTGGACTTCAGATTTTGTTCTTCTAAAGTGCTTATCTTACCGAAATAAGCATGTCATCAAAACAGGATAAAAAGTTGAGTGTCTTGTTTTTTTGAGATTTTGGTCTTCTGCAATGCTTTTCTCACTGAAATAAGCACGTTAGTCAAAACAACATTAAAAGTTGTGTCATTTGGTGAAGTTGAGATTTTGATTTTCTGAAGTGCTTATCTCACTGAAATAAGCATGTTATTAAAAACAGC
>NC_063381.1:3466536-3467370 GCF_021869965.1 Rhincodon typus
TTAAGTCAGATGGTGAAGTTGAGATTTTTGACTTCTGAAATGCCTCTCTCAATCAAATAAGCATGTTCGTCAAACCATCATCAAAACTACAATCATTTGGTGAAGTTCAGATTTTGGTCTTCTGAAGTACTAAACTCGCTGAAATGAACATGCTGGTCAAACTAACATCAAAAATTGAGTCATTTGGTAAAGTTCAGATTTTTGACTAACTGAAATGCTTATCTCACTCAAATAAGCATGTTCGTCAAACCATCATCAAAACTAGAGTCATTTGGTGAAGTTCAGGTTTTGGTGTTCTGAAGAACTTAACTCGCTGAAATAAGCATTTTAAACCAAACAGCATCAAAAGTTGTATCATTTGGTGAATTTGAGATTTTAGCCCTCTGAAGTGCTTAGATCGTTGAAATAAGCATGTTAGACAAACTAACATCAAAAATTCAATCATTTGGTGAAGTTCAGATTTTTGTCTTCTGAAACGCTTATGTCGCTGAAATAAGAATTTTAGTCCAACCAGGATTAAAAATTAAAACACATGGTGCAGTTGAGATTTTTGCCTTCTGAATTGCTGAACACGCTGAAATAAGCATGCTATTCAAAACAACATCAAAAGTTGAATCATTTGGTGGAGTTGAGATTTTTGACTTCTGAACTGCTTGTCTGACTCAAATAACCATGTTAGTTTAACCAACATCAAAACTTGAGTCATTTGGTGAAATTCTTATTTTGGTCTTCTGAAGTGCTTGTCTGAGTGAAATAAGCATGTTAGTCAAAACTGCCTCAAAAATTAAGTCAGATGGTGAAGTTGAGATTTTTGATTTCTGAAGTGCTTATCTC
>NC_063381.1:3467870-3468383 GCF_021869965.1 Rhincodon typus
TGCTTATCTCACTGAAATAAGCATTTTAGTCCAATCAGCATCAAAAGTTAGGTCCTTTGGTGAAGTTGAGATTTTAGTCTTCTGATATGCTTATCTCGCTGAAATAAGCATGTTAGTCAAACTAACATCAGAAGTTGAGTCATTTGGTGAAGTTGAGATTTGATCTTCTGAAATGCTTAACTCGCTGAAATAAGCAGGTTGGTCAAACGAGCATTAAAAATTGTGTCATTTAATGAAGTTCAGATTTTTGGCTTCTGAGGTGCTTAACTCGCTGAAATAAGCATTTTAATTTAACCAGCATCAAAAGTTAGGTCATCTGGTGAAGGTGACATTTTACTCTTCTGATATGCTTGTCTTGCTGAATTAAGCACGTTAGTCAAAACAACAACAAAAGTTGTGTCATTTGGTGAAGTTGAGATTTTTGATTTCTGAAGTGCTTATCTCACTGAAATAAGCATGTTTGTCAAACCAACATCAAAACTTGCGTCATTTGCTGAAGTTCTGAAGAGCTTA
>NC_063381.1:3468483-3469280 GCF_021869965.1 Rhincodon typus
GCATCAAAAATCAAGTCATTTGCTGAAGTTGAGATTTTTGACTTCTGGACTGCTCATCTCACTTAAATAAGCATTTTAGTCAAACCAGCATCAAAAGTTATGTCTTTTGGTGAATTTGAAATTTTAGTCTTCTGGTATGCATATCTCACTGAAATAAGCATGTTAGTCAAAACAACATTAAAACCTGAGTCATTTGGTGAAGTTCTTATTTTGGCCTTCTGAAGTGCTTATCTCACTCAAATATGCATGTTACTCAAAACAACATCATAAATTGAGTCATTTGGTGAAGTCGAGATTCTTCACTTCTGAAGTGCTTATTTCACTGGAGGAAGCCTGTTAGTCAATCCAACATCAAAATTTGAGTCAGTTAGTGAAGTTCAGATTTTGGTCTTCTCAAGTGCTTATCTCACTGAAATAAGCATGTTGTCAAAACAGCATAACACGTTGAGTGGCTTGCTGAAGTTGAGATTTTAGCCTTCTGCGATGCTTATCTCGCTGAAATAAGCACGTCAGTCAAAACAACATGAAAAGTTGTGTCATTTGGTGAAGTTGAGATTTTGATCTTCTGATGTGCTTATCTCAATGAAACAAGTATGTCATTCAAACCACCATCAAAAACTAACTCAGTTGGTGAAGTTCAGATATTGGTCTTCTGATGTGCTTATCTGAGTGAAATAAGCATGTTAGTCAAAACAGCATCAAAAATTAACTCATTAGGAGATGCTGGGAATTTTGACTTCTGAAGTGCTCAATTCGCTGAAATAAGCATGTTAGTCAAACCAACATCAAAACTTGAG
>NC_063381.1:3469780-3473034 GCF_021869965.1 Rhincodon typus
AAGGGCCGCGTAATCAGCAGATCAGCATAGAGGGAGTGCCTTATTATCACGAGGTCAGTTATGAGGCAGTGTCTCATTGTTAGAGGGTGAGCAGTAAGGGCGTGACTCGTTGTTCGAGGATCCATTCCGAGGCAGTGCCTCAATGTGATGAAGTCAGAATAGAGGGAGTATCAAATGTCAGGGGCTCGATATTGAGGTATTGAAGAACTGTGAGAGTGTCAGTACTGAGGTAATGCAGCACTGTCAGAAGGTCAGAATGATGGGAATGCCTTGTTGTCAACGGGTCAGTTCTGAGTCATTGTCTAATTGCAAAGGGATTAGAATTGAGGGAATTTAGATGGTCAATACTGAGGTAATGCAGCACTGCCAGAGGGTCAGGATTGAGGGAGGGTTTCATTATCAAAGGGTCTGGACTGACGGAGTACCTGATTGTCAGCTGGTCAATTCTGAGGCAGTACCTCTTTGTCACAGGATCTGTTCTGAGGGATTGCCTAATTGTCAGAGGATCTGGTGCGAGGCACTGCCCGGATGTAATAGGGTCAGAATTGAGAGAATGCAACACGTTTATAGGTTCAGCATTGAAGTGGTGCAGCACTGCCAGAAGGGCCGTTCTGAAGCAGTCCCTTTTTGTCAGAGGGTCAACACTGAGGCAGTCCCTCATTCTAAGCGGGTCAGAATTGAGGGTATGCCACATGATTAGAGGGTCAGTACTGAAGTAGTGCAGTACTCTCAGAGGATCAGGACTGAGGAAGTGCCTCATTGCCACAGGGTCAGTACTGAGATAATTAAGCACTGTCAGTCGGACTCTGGGCCTCAGTACTAGAAGATCAAATTTAAAAAGCATGAAAGTGATGCTAAACCTTTATAAAGTAGTGCTGTCAGCTCCAGTTGAGTACATAGTGAATTCTGAACACCACATTTTAGGAAGGACATTAAGACCCTGGAAAGGGAGGAAAGGAAATTGAGCAGAATGACAGCAGCACTACATCCAGGAGTTGGAAGCATACTTGTAAATTTGTGTCCCTGCCTTTAAACTCAATTGCAGTAAAAGATAAAATGTGAGAGTGTTTTAGATAGTTAGATGGGCTTCAGATTTGTTTCGGCGCAACATCGAGGGCCGAAGGGCCTGTACTGCGCTGTAATGTTCCATGTAATGTTCTATGTTCTATACTGTTGAAAGGGGGAGACAGGAATGTGTGCTAAAAGGTCAAGACAAAGTTACAGGGTGAGGGAGATTAAAGATCAAATTCACCATTGAACACAAAGCAAAGAACAAGGTAACGAAAACAGAAGCTGTTGGACAAGTTCAGCAGGTCTGGCAGCATCTGTGGAGGCATAAAAACTGAGTTAAATATCCAGGTCGGGTGATCCTTCCACAGAACACAAAGGCAGTGGTAATGGTTGTTGAGAAGAGGCAAAACATTGTCTGCATTCAGGACTGAGTTCAACAGCTTCAGACCCATTAACACAGTCCTCTGATTGGATATACTTTCTCTCAGTGATTGCATCCTGTCTTCATGCTTTATTTCCTTTTCAATCAGATCTTCATTCTACCATTAACACCTGCTCTGAAGCAATGCTTTGTCTCTCCTCTACAACTTTTGCCAATCTCTTTCCCCTTTTATTCCTTGGCACACTTTGATCTGCAAACCCCCTCACTCTCTAATTTATGCTAATAATCCGTACTGCTCCATGTATTTCTCTATCTCCTTTCGACAGGATCATATCCATCAAATTTCCACTTTACTTCAATTGTAAAACGTTTCACTGGACTCAAAACAGTAACTTCCTCTTTCCACACATTGGGGGTGGGGGTGTCGGTGCCGAGGGAGGGGCCTCGTTATCGAGAGGGGGTGGTGTGGTGAACGGTGTCGGTGATGACGGTGACGGTTCAGAATTTGAAAACAAGAGACCTCGCGCTTGCGGGGGCACGCACCTATCTTCACCTCCGCTGGTGCTCTTTCCTCGGTGTGGGCGTGGTCGTGAACGTGGTCTGGCTTTAGACCTCAGACCGAGGAGCAGGAGTAGGCCGTGCGGCCCTTCGAGCCTGCTCCGCCATTCACTAAGATCATGGCTGAACTTTTCGTGGACTCACATCCACTTACCCGCGTTCTCACCACATCACTTAATTCCTTTATTGTTAAAAAAAAATCCACGTTACCTTTAAAAACGTTTACTGAAGTAACATCAACTACTTCACTGGGCAAGGAATTCCATAGATTAACAACCCTCTGGGTGAAGAAGTTCCTTCTCAATTCAGTCTTTCCCCTGACTTCGCTGATTGGAGCAACCGCACGTCATGGGCATCGCCCCGGTCCTCACGGGCGAGACTCTGTCGTTCGTAGGCGGGGCTCATGCACAGACCTTTTCATCTGATTGGTTAAACTGTCGCGCCCGCCCCCTTTTGCTCACGTGGGGTTTGGACACGGGCTCGTCGTCGCATGGTTCCTCGTGACAAATTAGTTGCCGAACACCTGGTCTTTCTTCATCCATAGTTCTATACTTCCAACCTGGTGCACACCTGAGGTTGGAAGGCTGTTTCTGGGTATACCATCTTTGTTGAGCCTTGCACGAAGTCTTCCGTGAGGCTTGTTCCTCAGTCTTGGCTCTGTATGTTACCCTGTTTGTTGGGGCCATGATATGGTGGCTCTCAGGGCAGGTTGAGTTGAGTTGATCAGTGGGTAAGTACGTAGCGAATGAACCATCTCTTGGATAAATGTGAAGTTATCTACTTTAGGGTCAAAAACTGAAAAGCCATTTATTATCTGAAGGGTGATAGATTGGGAAAGGGAGGGGTGCACTGCGACCATAGTGTCCTTGTACCCGTCGCTGAAAGTAAATATGACTCTGACCCTGACCCTGACCCTACTGCAGGTGGTGAACAAGGCAGATGGTTCGTTGGCTGCCTTATTGAGGGGATTCATGGATTGGTTATAGTGATAGTGAGTGAAAGATTTACGAGAGTGATTTCTAGGATGGTGGTATTGAGAGATGAAGGGAGACTGGATCGGTTAGGGCTACATTCGTGGAAGTTCAAAAGATGAACGGGCATCTGATGGAAGCCTATAAATTTAAAGAGGACTGGACAAGGTAGATTCAGGAAGGATGTCTTCAATGACTTAGGAGTCCAAAAATAGGGCTTAGAGTCAAGGAGGAAAAGGAGATCATTTAGGAAATGAGGAGAAATGTCTTCACCCAGACAGAGGTCAGCCTGTGGAATTCTGTCTGGGAACTATTGAGGTCAAACGATTGCT
>NC_063381.1:3473534-3474202 GCF_021869965.1 Rhincodon typus
AGTGATGCTAAACCTTTATAAAGTAGTGCTGTCAGCTCCAGCTGAGTGCATCGTGAATTCTGAACACCATATTTTAGGAAGGACATTAAGACGCTGGAAAGGGAGGAAAGGAAATTGAGCAGAATGACAGCAGCACTACATCCAGGAGTTGGAAGCATACTTGTAAATTTGTGTCCCTGCCTTGAAACTCAATTGCAGTAAAAGATAAAATGTGAGAGTGTTTTAGATAGTTAGATGGGCTTCAGATTTGTTTCGGCGCAACATCGAGGGCCGAAGGGCCTGTACTGCGCTGTAATGTTCTATGTAATGTTCTATGTTCTATACTGTTGAAAGGGGGAGACAGGAATGTGTGCTAAAAGGTCAAGACAAAGTTACAGGGTGAGGGAGATTAAAGATCAAATTCACCATTGAACACAAAGCAAAGAAAAAGGTAACGAAAACAGAAGCTGTTGGACAAGTTCAGCAGGTCTGGCAGCATCTGTGGAGGCATAAAAACTGAGTGAAATATCCAGGTCGGGTGATCCTTCCACAGAACACAAAGGCAGTGGTAATGGTTGTTGAGAAGAGGCAAAACATTGTCTACATTCAGGACTGAGTTCAACAGCTTTAGACACATTAACACAGTCCTCTGATTGGATATACTTTCTCTCAGTGATTGCATCCTGTCT
>NC_063381.1:3474302-3475875 GCF_021869965.1 Rhincodon typus
ATTTCCTTTTCAATCAGATCTTCATTCTACCATTAACACCTGCTCTGTAGCAATGCTTTGTCTCTCCTCTACAACTTTTGCCAATCTCTTTCCCCTTTTATTTCTTGCCAAACTTTGATCTGCAAACCCCCTCACTCTCTAATTTACGCTAATAATCCCTTCTGCTCCATGTATTTCTCTATCTCCTTTCGACAGGAATATATCCATCAAATTTCCACTTCACTTCAATTGCAAAACGTTTCACTGGACTCATAACAGTCACTTCCTCTTTCCACAGATTGGGGGCGGGGGTGTCGGTGCCTAGGGAGGGGCCGCGTTATCGAGAGGGGGTGGTGTGGTGAAGGGTGTCAGTGATGACGGTAACGGTTCAGAATTTGAAAACAAGAGACCTCGCGCTTGCGGGGGCACGCACCTATCTTCACCTCCGCTGGTGCTCTTTCCTCGGTGTGGGCGTGGTCGTGATCGTGGTCTGGCTTTAGACCTAAGACCTAGGAGCAGGAGTAGGCCGTCCGGCCCTTCGAGCCTGCTCCGCCATTCACTAAGATCATGGCTGAACTTTTCGTGGACTCACATCCACTTATCCGCGTTCTCACCGTGTCACTTAATTCCTTCATTATTAAAAAAAAATCCACGTTATCTTTAAAAACGTTCACTGAAGTCGCATCAACTACTTCACTGGGCAAGGAATTCCATAGATTAACAACCCTCTGGGTGAAGAAGTTCCTTCTCAATTCAGTCTTTCCCCTGACTTCGCTGATTGGAGCAACCGCACGTCATGGGCATCGCCCCGGTCCTCACGGGCGAGACTCTGTCGTTCGTAAGCGGGGCTCATGCACAGACCTTGTCATCTGATTGGTTGAACTGTCGCGCCAGCCCCCTTTTGCTCACGTCGGGTTTGGACACGGGCTCGTGGTCGCATGGTTCCGAGTGACTAATTAGTTGCCGAACACCTGGTCTTTCTTCATCCATAGTTCTATACTTTCAACCTGGTGCACACCTGAGGTTGGAAGGCTGTTTCTGGGTATACCATCTTTGTTGAGCCTTGCACGAAGTCTTCCGTGAGGCTTGTTCCTCAGTCTTGGCTCTGTATGTTACCCTGTTTGTTGGGGCCATGATATGGTGGCTCTCAGGGCAGGTTGAGTTGAGTTGATCAGTGGGTAAGTACGTAGCGAATGAACCATCTCTTGGATAAATGTGAAGTTATCTACTTTAGGGGCAAAAACTGAAAAGCCATTTATTATCTCAGGGTGATAGATTGGGAAAGGGAGGGGTGCACTGAGACCTTAGTGTCCTTGTACCCGTCGCTGAAAGTAAATATGACTCTGACCCTGACCCTGACCCTACTGCAGGTGGTGAACAAGGCAGATGGTTCTTTGGCTGCCTTATTGAGGGGATTCATGGATTGGTTATCGTGATAGTGAGTGAAAGATTTACTAGAGTGATTTCTAGGATGGTGGTATTGAGACATGAAGGGAGACTGGATCAGTTAGGGCTATATTCGTGGAAGTTCAAAAGAAGAACGGGCACTGATGGAAGCCTATAAATTTAAAGAGGACTGGACAAGGTAGATTCA
>NC_063381.1:3476375-3479246 GCF_021869965.1 Rhincodon typus
TACTCCTAAGTCATTGAAGACATCCTTCCTGAATCTACCTTGTCCAGACCTCTTTAAATTTATAGGCTTCCATCAGTGCCCGTTCTTCTTTTGAACTTCCACGAATATAGCCCTAACTGATCCAATCTCCCTTCATGTCTCAATACCACCATCCGAGAAATCACTCCAGTAAATCTTTCACTCACTATCACGATAACCAATCCATGAATCCCCTCAATAAGGCAGCCAACGAACCATCTGCCTTGTTCACCACCTGCAGTAGGGTCAGGGTCAGGGTCAGAGTCATATTTACTTTCAGCGACGGGTACAAGGACACTAAGGTCGCAGTGCACCCCTCCCTTTCCCAATCTATCACCCTTCAGATAATAAATGGCTTTTCAGTTTTTGCCCCTAAAGTAGATAGCTTCACATTTATCCAAGCGATGGTTCATTCGCTCCGTACTTACCCACTGATCAACTCAACTCAACCTGCCCTGAGAGCCACCATATCATGGCCCCAACAAACAGGGTAACATACAGAGCCAAGACTGAGGAACCAGCCTCACGGAAGACTTCGTGCAAGGCTCAACAAACATGGTATACCCAGAAACAACCTTCCAACCTCAGGTGTACACCAGGTTGAAAGTATAGAACTATGGATGAAGAAAGACCAGGTGTTCGGCAACGAATGAGTCACTCGGAACCATGCGACCACGAGCCCGTGTCCAAACCCGACGTGAGCAAAAGGGGGCGGGCGCGACAGTTCAACCAATCAGATGAAAAGGTCTGTGCATGAGCCCCGCCTACGAACGACAGAGTCTCGCCCGTGAGGACCGGGGCGATGCCCATGACGTGCGGTTGCTCCAATCAGCGAAGTCAGGGGAAAGACTGAATTGAGAAGGAACTTCTTCACCCAGAGGGTTGTTAATCTATGGAATTCCTTGCCCAGTGAAGTAGTTGATGCGACTTCAGTGAACGTTTTTAAAGATAACGTGGATTTTTTTTTAATAATAAAGGAATTAAGTGACACGGTGAGAACGCGGGTAAGTGGATGTGAGTCCACGAAAAGTTCAGCCATGATCTTAGTGAATGGCGGAGCAGGCTCGAAGGGCCGGACGGCTTACTCCTGCTCCTAGGTCTTAGGTCTAAAGCCAGACCACGATCACGACCACGCCCACACCGAGGAAAGAGCACCAGCGGAGGTGAAGATAGGTACGTGCCCCCGCAAGCGCGAGGTCTCTTGTTTTCAAATTCTGAACCGTCACCGTCATCACTGACACCCTTCACCACACCACCCACTCTCGATAACGCGGCCCCTCCCTAGGCACCGACATCCCCGCCCCCAATCTGTGGAAAGAGGAAGTTACTGTTATGAGTCCAATGAAACGTTTTGCAATTGAAGTGAAGTGGAAATTTGATGGATATGATCCTGTCGAAAGGAGATAGAGAAATACATGGAGCAGAAGGGATTATTAGCGTAAATTAGAGAGTGAGGGGGTTTGCAGATCAAAGTGTGGCAAGGAATAAAAAGGGAAAGAGATTGGCAAAAGTTGTCGAGGAGAGACAAAGCATTGCTTCAGAGCAGGTGTTAATGGTAGAATGAAGATCTGATTGAAAAGGAAATAAAGCATGAAGACAGGATGCAATCACTGAGAGAAAGTATATCCAATTAGAGGACTGTGTTAATGGGTCTAAAGCTGTTGAACTCAGTCCTGAATGTAGACAATGTTTTGCCTCTTCTCAACAACCATTACCACTGCCTTTGTGTTCTGTGGAAGGATCACCCGACCTGGATATTTAACTCAGTTTTTATGCCTCCACAGATGCTGCCAGACCTGCTGAACTTGTCCAACAGCTTCTGTTTTCGTTACCTTTTTCTTTGCTTTGTGTTCAATGGTGAATTTGATCTTTAATCTCCCTCACCCTGTAACTTTGTCTTGACCTTTTAGCACACATTCCTGTCTCCCCCTTTCAACAGTATAGAACATAGAACATTACATAGAACATTACAGCGCAGTACAGCCCCTTCGGCCCTCGATGTTGCGCCGAAACATATCTGAAGCCCATAAAACTATCTAAAACACTCTCACATTTTATCTTTTACTGAAATTGAGTTTAAAGGCAGGGACACAAATTTACAAGTATGCTTCCAACTCCTGGATGTAGTGCTGCTGTCATTCTGCTCAATTTCCTTTCCTCCCTTTCCAGCGTCTTCATGTCCTTCCTAAAATATGGTGTTCAGAATTCACTATGTACTCAGCTGGAGCTGACAGCACTACTTTATAAAGGTTTAGCATCACTTTCATGCTTTTTAAATTTGATCTTCTAGTCCTGAGGCCCAGAGTCCGACTGACAGTGCTTAATTATCTCAGTACTGACCCTGTGGCAATGAGGCACTTCCTCAGTACTGATCCTCTGAGAGTACTGCACTACTTCAGTACTGACCCTCTAATCATGTGGCATACCCTCAATTCTGACCCGCTTAGAATGAGGGACTGCCTCAGTATTGACCCTCTGACAAAAAGGGACTGCTTCAGAACGACCCTTCTGGCAGTGCTGCACTACTTCAATGCTGAACCTATAAACGTGTTGCATTCTCTCAATTCTGACCCTATTACATCCGTACAGTGCCTCACACCAGATCCTCTGACAATTAGGCAACCCCTCAGAACAGATCCTGTGACAAAGAGGTACTGCCTCAGAATTGACCAGCTGACAATCAGGTACTCCGTCAGTCCAGACCCTTTGATAATGAAACCCTCCCTCAATCCTGACCCTCTGGCAGTTCTGCATTACCTCAGTATTGGCCATCTAAATTCTCTCAATTCTAATCCCTTTGCAATTAGGCAATGACTCAGAACTGACCCGTTGACAACAAGGCATTCCCATCAT
>NC_063381.1:3479746-3480249 GCF_021869965.1 Rhincodon typus
TCTCAGAGGATCAGTACTGAGGAAGTGCCTCATTGCCACAGGGTCAGGACTGAGATAATTAAGCACTGTCAGTCGGACTCTGGGCCTCAGTACTAGAAGATCAAATTAAAAAAGCATGAAAGTGATGCTAAACCTTTATAAAGTAGTGCTGTCAGCTCCAGTTGAGTACATAGTGAATTCTGAACACCATATTTTAGGAAGGACATTAAGACCCTGGAAAGGGAGGAAAGGAAATTGAGCAGAATGACAGCAGCACTACATCCAGGAGTTGGAAGCATACTTGTAAATTTGTGTCCCTGCCTTTAAACTCCATTGCAGTAAAAGATAAAATGTGAGAGTGTTTTAGATAGTTAGATGGGCTCAGATTTGTTTCGGCGCAACATCGAGGGCCGAAGGGCCTGTACTGCGCTGTAATGTTCTATGTAATGTTCTATGTTCTATACTGTTGAAAGGGGAAGACAGGAATGTGTGCTAAAAGGTCAAGACAAAGTTACAGGGTGAGG
>NC_063381.1:3480749-3481387 GCF_021869965.1 Rhincodon typus
ATGATGGGAATGCCTTGTTGTCAACGGGTCAGTTCTGAGTCATTGCCAAATTGCAAAGGGATTAGAATTGAGGGAATTTAGATGGTCAATACTGAGGTAATGCAGAACTGCCAGAGGGTCAGGATTGAGGGAGGGTTTCATTATCAAAGGGTCTGGACTGACGGAGTACCTGATTGTCAGCTGGTCAATTCTGAGGCAGTACCTCTTTGTCACAGGATCTGTTCTGAGGGATTGCCTAATTGTCAGAGGATCTGGTGTGAGGCACTGCACGGATGTAATAGGGTCAGAATTGAGAGAATGCAACACGTTTATAGGTTCAGCATTGAAGTAGTGCAGCACTGCCAGAAGGGTCGTTCTGAAGCAGTCCCTTTTTGTCAGAGGGTCAATACTGAGGCAGTCCCTCATTCTAAGCGGGTCAGAATTGAGGGTATGCCACATGTTTAGAGGGTCAGTACTGAAGTAGTGCAGTACTCTCAGAGGATCAGTACTGAGGAAGTGCCTCATTGCCACAGGGTCAGTACTGAGATAATTAAGCACTGTCAGTCGGACTCTGGGCCTCAGGACTAGAAGATCAAATTTAAAAAGCATGAAAGTGATGCTAAACCTTTATAAAGTAGTGCTGTCAGCTCCAGCTGAGT
>NC_063381.1:3481887-3483224 GCF_021869965.1 Rhincodon typus
GAGTTAAGCTCTTCAGAACACCAAAACCTGAACTTCACCAAATGACTCTATTTTTGATGAAGGTTTGACTAACATGCTTATTTGAGTGAAGTAAGCATTTCAGAAATCAAAATCTCAACTTCACGAAATGACACAACTTTTGATGTTGTTTTGAAAAACGTGCTTATTTCAGCGAGATAAGCATATCAGAATACTAAAATATCAACTTCACCAAATGACGTAACTTTTGATGCTCGTTTGACTTAAACGTTTATTTCACTGAGCTGAGCACTACAGAAGTCAAAACTCTCAACTTCATCAAATGACTTGATTACTGATGCTGGTTGGACTAAAATGCTTATTTCAGTGATTTAAGCACTTGAGAAGACAAAAATCTGAAATTCACCAAATGACTCAATTTTTGATGTTAGTTTGCCTAACATACTCATTTCGGTGAGTTTAGCACTTCAGAAGATGAAAATCTCAACTTCACCAAATAACACAACTTTTGATGTTGTTTTGACTAATGTTCTTATTTCAGTGTGATAAGCATCGCAGAAGACGAAAATCTCAACTTCAACAAGTCACTCAAATAAGCACAACATGCTTATTTCAGTGAGATAAGCACTTCAGAAGACCAAAATCTGAACTGTAACAATTGACTCAAGTTTTAATGTTAGTTTGACTGACATGCTCATTTCAGTGAGACAAGCACTGCCGAAGTCATAAATCTGAACTTCACCAAATGATTTAATTACTGAGATAGCAGGAACTGCAGATGCTGGAGAATCCGAGACAACAAGGTGCAGAGCTGGATGAACACAGCAGGCCAAGCAGCATCATAGGAGCAGATGCTGTTTTGACGAACGTGCTTATTTGAGTGAGATATTTTTATCAGAAAACTAAAATGTCAACTTCTAAATGACCTAACTTTTGATACTGTTTGGATTAAAATTCTTATTTCTGCGAGAAAAACACTTCAAAAGATCAAAATCTCAACTTCACCAAATGACACTGCTTTTGATATTGTTTTGACTAACGTGCTTATTTCAGCGAGATAAGCACAGCAGAAGGCCAAAATTTCAACTTCAACAAGACACTGAACTTTTGATGCTATTTTGACTAACATGCTTATTTCAGTGAGAAAAGCACTTCAGAAGACCAAAATCTGAACTTCAGTAATGACTCAAATTTTGATGTTGGATGACTAACAGGCTTCCTCCAGTGAAATAAGCACTTCAGAATTGAAGAATCTCGACTTCACCAAATGACTCAAGTTTTGATGTTGTTTTGAATAACATGCCTATTTGAGTGAGATATGCACTTCAAAGACCAAAATCTGAACTTCACCAAATGAC
>NC_063381.1:3483724-3484916 GCF_021869965.1 Rhincodon typus
GCTTGGCCTGCTGTGTTCATCCAGCTGTGAACCTTGTTGTCTCGGATTCTCCAGCATCTGCAGTTCCTGCTATCTCAGTAATTAAATCATTTGGTGAAGTTGAGATTTATGACTTCGGCAGTGCTTGTCTCACTGAAATGAGCATGTTAGTCAAACTAACATTAAAACTTGAGTCAATTGTTAAAGTTCAGATTTTGGTCTTCTGAAGTGCTGATCTCACTGAAATGAGGATGTTGTCAAAGCAGCATCAAAAGTTGAGTGTCTTGTTGAAGTTGAGATTTTCGTCTTCTGCTATGCTTATCACGCTGAAATAAGAACGTTAGTCAAAACAACATCAAAAGTTGAGTTATTTGGTGAAGATGAGATTTTCATCTTCTGAAGTGCTAAACTCACCGAAATGAGTATGTTAAGCAAACTAACATCAAAAATTGAGTCATTTGGTGAATTTCAGATTTTTGTCTTCTGAAGTGCTTATCTCGCTGAAATAAGCATTCTAATCCAAACAGCATTAAAAATTAAACCATTTGGAGATGTTGAGTTTTTTGCCTTCTGAACTGCTAAACTCGCTTAAATAAACACGGTATTCAAAACAACATAAAAGTGGAGTCATTTGGTGAAGTTGAGATTTTTGACTTCTGAAATCCTGATCTCACTCAAATCAGCATGTGAGTCAAAACAACATTAAAAATTGAGTCATTTGGTGAAGTTCAGATTTTAGTGTTCTCAAGTGCTTAAATCACTGAAATAAACATTTTAGTCTAACCAGCATCAAAAATCAAGTCATTTGATGAAGTTGAGAGTTTTGACTTCTGCAGTGCTCAGCTCAGTGAAATAAGCGTTTAAGTCTAACCAGCATCAAAAGTTATGTCATTTGGTGAAGTTGATATTTTAGTATTCTGATATGCTTATCTCGCTGAAATAAGCATTCTAATCCAAACAGCATTAAAAATTAAACCATTTGGTGAGTTCAGATTTTTGCCTTCTGAACTGCTAAACTCGCTTAAATAAACACGGTATTCAAAACAACATAAAAGTGGAGTCATTTGGTGAAGTTGAGATTTTTGACTTCTGAAATCCTGATCTCACTCAAATAAGCATATGAGTCAAAACAACATTAAAAATTGAGTCATTTGGTGAAGTTCAAATTTTAGTATTCTCAAGTGCTTAAATCACTGAAATAAACATTTTAGTC
>NC_063381.1:3485416-3486098 GCF_021869965.1 Rhincodon typus
AGGCAAACCAGCATCAAAAGTTATGTCATTTGGTGAAGTTGATATTTAAGTATTCTGATATGCTTATCTCGCCGAAAAAAGCATTCTAATCCAAACAGCATTAAAAATTAAACCATTTGGGGATGTTGAGATTTTTGCCTTCTGTACTGCTAAACTCGCTTAAATAAACACGGTATTCAAAACAACATAAAAGTGGAGTCATTTGGTGAAGTTGAGATTTTTGACTTCTGAAATCCTGATCTCACTCAAATAGGCATGTGAGTCAAAACAACATTAAAAATTGAGTCATTTGGTGAAGTTCAGATTTTAGTATTCTCAAGTGCTTAAATCACTGAAATAAACATTTCAGTCTAACCAGCATCAAAAATCAAGTCATTTGATGAAGTTGAGAGTTTTGACTTCTGCAGTGCTCAGCTCAGTGAAATAAGCGTTCAAGTCTAACCAGCATCAAAAGTTATGTCATTTGGTGAAGTTGATATTTTAGTATTCTGATATGCTTATCTCGCTGAAATAAGCATTCTAATCCAAACAGCATTAAAAATTAAACCATTTGGTGATGATCAGATTTTTGCCTTCTGAACTGCTGAACTCGCTTAAATAAACACGGTATTCAAAACAACATAAAAGTGGAGTCATTTGGTGAAGTTGAGATTTTTGACTTCTGAAATCCTGATCTCACTCA
>NC_063381.1:3486598-3487207 GCF_021869965.1 Rhincodon typus
CACAAAATGCCTGAATTGTTAATGCTGTTTTGACTAACATGCTTATTTCAGTAAGATAAGCACTTCCGAAAACCAAAATCTAAACTTCACCAAGTCACTCAAGTTTTGATATTGGTTTGACTGACATGTTTGTTTCAGCGATTTAAACACCTCAGATGGCTAAGATCTCAACTTCACCAAATGGCTCAACTTTTGATGCTGTTTCGAATAAAATGCCTATTTCAGCCAGTTAAGCTCTTCAGTAGACCAAAATCTGAACTTCACCAAATGACTCTGGTTTTGATATTGGTTGGACGAACATGCTTATTTCAGTGAGATAAGTACTTCAGAAATAAAAAATCTCAAATTCACTAAATGACTCAACTTTTGAAGTTGTTTTGATTCACGTGCTTACTTCACCGAGATAAACATATCAGAAGACTAAAATCTCAACTTCACAGACGACGTAACTTTTGATGCTGGTTAAATTAAAATGCTTCTTTCAGCGAGTTAAGCTCCTCAGAAGCCAAAAATCTGAACTTCACCGAATGACTTGATTTTTGATTCTGGTCAGACTAAAATACTTATTTCAGCGAGGTCAGCACTTCAGAAGATTAATATCTGAACTTC
>NC_063381.1:3487707-3488760 GCF_021869965.1 Rhincodon typus
TTATCTCGCTGAAATAAGCATTTCAGTCAAACCAGCATCAAAAGTTGTGTGTCTTGGTAAATTGAGATTTTGTCTTCTATATGCTTATCTCGCTGAAATAAGCACGTTAGTCAAAACAACATCAAAAGTTGAGTCATTTGGTGAAGTTGAGATTTTAATCTTCTGAAATGCTTAACTCGCTGAAATGAGCATGTTAGTCAAACGAACAGAAAAAATTGTGCCATTTCATGAAGTTCAGATATTAATCTTCTGAAGTGCTGACCTCGCTGAAATAAGTATTTTAGTCTGACCAGAATCAAAAATCCAGTCATTCGGTGAAGTTCAGATTTTTGGCTTCTGAGGAGCTTAACCCGCTGAAAGAAGCATTTTAATTTAACCAGCATCAAAAGTTACGTCGTCTGTGAAGTTGAGATTTTAGTCTTCTGATATGTTTATCTCGGTGAAGTAAGCACGTGAATCAAAACAACTTCAAAAGTTGAGTCATTTAGTGAAATTGAGATTTTTTATTTCTGAAGTACTTATCTCACTGAAATAAGCATGTTCGTCCACCAACATCAAAACCAGAGTCATTTGGTGAAGTTCAGATTTTGGTCTACTGAAGAGCTTAACTGGCTGAAATAGGCATTTTATTCGAAACAGCATCAAAAGTTGAGCCATTTGGTGAAGTCGAGATCTTAGCCTTCTGAGGTGTTTAAATCGCTGAAACAAACATGTCAGTCAAACCAATATCAAAACTTGAGTGACTTGGTGAAGTTCAGATTTTGGTTTTCGCAAGTGCTTATCTTACTGAAATCAGTATGTTCGTCAAAACAGCATTAAAAATTCAGGCATTTTGTGAAGTTGAGATTTTTGACATCAGCAGTGCTTATCTCACTCAAATAAGCATGTTAGTCCATCGAACATCAAAACTTGAGTTATTTGTTGAAGTTCAGATTTTGGCCTTCTGAAGTGCATATCTGAATGAAATAAGCATGTTAGTCAAAACAGCATAAAAAATTAAGTCATTTGGTGAAGTTTAAATTTTGGTCTTCTGAAGTGCTTTTACCACTGAAA
>NC_063381.1:3489260-3489840 GCF_021869965.1 Rhincodon typus
AGCTTCAGCCGTACTCCCGGCCCTCAAACACGGAGCCGACTGCACAGAAACCCTCAAACACAGAGACCCCTTTCAATAACGGGAAAACGCAGACCTCACTGTAAATAACCCCTAAAACACAGAGCCCTATTTAAACAAACTTCAACAACAGAGCCCCCTGTAATTATACGCTCAAATACACAGACCCCTTTAAATGAACTCGAACACTACATTGCCCAGGAAGCATAAGGTAAAACACAGGGCTCCTTCAAAGTAAATCCGAAAACACTGATCACCTTTAATTACACCCCAACACTTAGCCCACCTGTAAATTATCCGTAAGACAGGGCCCCTTACAAATAACCCGAAAAAGACAAAGCTACCGAGATTTAAACAGCCTCCTGCAAACAAACCCTAAAACAGAGACTCCTTTCAATAACCTGTAAAACACGGAGCTCACTATAAATAATCCCAAAAACACACAGCATCGTGTATGTGCACCCAAAAGCACAGACATCCTTGTAAATGAACCCTGAAACACAATGCCTCCTGGAAATAATCTCCGACGCAGAGTCTCATTTAAACAAGCGGTAAAAAAAAA
>NC_063381.1:3490340-3491000 GCF_021869965.1 Rhincodon typus
CGTTAGTCAAAACAGCATGAAAAATTAAGTCATTTGGTGAAGTTGAGATTATTGACTTCTGAAATGCTTATCTGACGTAAATAAGCATGTTAGTCCAACCAACATCAAAACTTGAGTCATTTGGTGAAGTTCAGATTTTGGCCTTCTAAAGTGCTTATCTGAGTGAAATAAGCATGTGAGTCAAAACAGCATCAATATTGAAGTAATTTGGTGAAGTTGAGATATTTGACTTTTGAATTGTTTATCTCACTGAAATAAGCATTTTAGTCAAATCAGCATCAAAAGTCAGGTCCTTTGGTGAAGTTGAGACTTCAGTCTTCAAATATGCTCATCACGCTGAAATAAGCATTTCGTCAAACCAGCATCAAAAGTTGAGTGTCTTGGTGAAATTGAGATTTTGGTCTTCTGATGTGCTTATCTCGCTGAAATAAGCACGTTAGTCAAAACAACATCAAAACTTGATTCATTTGTTGAAGTTCAGTTTTTGGTCTTCTGAAGTGCTTATCTGAGTGTAATAACCATGTTACTCAAAACAACATAAAAAATTAAGTCATTTGGTGAAGTTGAGATTTTTGACTTCTGAACTCCTTCTCTCACTGAAATAAGCATTTTTGTCATAGCAGCATCAAAAGTTGAGTGTTTTGGTGAAGTTGCGATTTT
>NW_025965689.1:0-9425 GCF_021869965.1 Rhincodon typus
GAAGGCAGTTAAGTGCCAACCACATTGCTGTGGGTCTGGAATCACATGTAGGCCAGACCAGGTAAGGATGGCAGATTTTGTTCCCAAAAGGACGTGAGAGGACCAGATTTTTTTCGTGGAGAATTGGCAGTAAACTCTTATTTTTAGTTCATTGTTGAATTAAAATTCCACCATCTGCCATGATGGGATTTGAACCGGGGTCCACAGAACAATATCTGGCTCTCTGGATTAATAGTCCAGCAACAATACCATTAGACTATTGCTTTTTCTATTCACATTCACATAGCTGAACCTGACAATTATGGATTGGTAATTACACGCTCAAATTCATGGAGCTAAAAGTGACAGAACAGATTGATAACTGCACTTTTATATTAACAGAAGGGATGCTGACAGGAACGGATTGATAACAGTATGCACAAGTTCATATTGCAAAAATTGGCACGTACAAATTGATAAATGCACTCAGACATTAGCAAACCAGAAACTGATGGGCAGAGGGTAATAACTAATGAATTAATAATTAATCATTCACAGGGCAGAAACTTGCAGGTATAGTCTGATAATTACACAAGAATATTCACTGGGGAGAAACTGACAAGGTCCAGATTGATAATGACAATCATATTCACACAACAGAAACTGGTTGGTACACATTGATAAGCACACTCTCTCAATTACAGAACAGAAACTGACAGTCACAGACTGATAACTACATTTTCATATTCACGTGTCTGAAAATGACAGGTACGATTTAATGAATATGGTTGCATTTTTACAAGCAGAAACACTCGGGGTTATGTTAATAACTGCACCCACACATTCTCATCTCAGGAACTGACAGGTAAAGATGAAAAACCAAGCTCACATATTGACATAGCAGAAACTGAGAGGCATAGATTGATGCCTGCACTCTTACATTCAGATAGCAGAAAACGACAGGCACAGATGGATAAGTATACTCACCTTGCAGACACTGATATGAACATTCCCACATTACAATCTCACAGGTAAAGACTTACAACTACATTTTCATATTCACAAAGGAAAAAAAAACTGTCAAGTACAGTTTGATAACTATACTGAAATAATCACAGAGCAGAATCTCACAGGTGCATATTGATAACTACTCTCTCACATTCACCTTGCCGAAATTGACAGATACAGATGGATAACTACACTGACACATACACAGCTCAAACTGACAGGAACAGGTTGACAACTACACTCGTTCATTCACGTGGCAGAAACTGACAGCTACAGATGATAACCACCACACTCATATTCACAGAGCAGAAACTGACAGGTTTACAAGTTGATAATCACATTCACATACTCACAACACACGTACTGATAAGGAATGATTGACATATTCACCTAGCAGAAACTGACTGGTACATAATGATAACTACATTTATGTATTCATAAAGCTGAATCAGACAGGTACAAATTGATAACTAAACTCATATTGAAATAGCAGAAACTGAAAGTTAGAGACTGATAGCAACACTCTCAATCTCATAGCTGAAACTGCGAGGTGTTGGTTGATATCTACACTGAAATTCACATCGCAAGAAGTGGCAGGTACAGATTAATTCCTTTCTTAGATATATAGAGGAGACGCTGACAGGGACAGGTTTGGAATTACACTCTCATAGTCACATAATAAACTCACAGGAACAAATGGATAATAACACTCCCACATCACAAAGCATAAAATCGCAGATACAGTTTGATATTTACAGTCAATTTCACACAGCAGAATCTGACAGGTACAGATAACTGCACCCATTTACTGACTTGGCAGAAACTGACGGGCATAGATTCAAACTTGCGCTCATGTATTCACATTGCAGAAACTGACGGATTCACTCTCGTATGCAGTGAAAATTTCCTGACAAAATTTGAATATGTTATCCATCTCTAAAATTTATCCAAAATTTGATAAAGACGTTGAAATATTCACAGGGCAGAATAACACATGTATATACTGATAATAACACTCTCGCATTCACCGAAGAGAAATTAACAGGGAAAAATTAATAAGTGCATCATACATTCATGTTACAGAGACTGTCAGGAGCAGTTGCTTCCAAAATTCTCATATTCACAGAGCGGAATCGATCAGGGATAGACTAACGATTACACACACACATTCAGCAAGCAAAACTGACAGGTATAGATTGGTAACTACATTTACAGATTCACACACAAAAGTCTGATAAGAACAGATCGAAACTAAATTCACAGATAAACTCATAGCAAAAACGGACAGGTACAGAATTATAAATACATTTACACATTCACAAAACCAAAACCGAACAGTGAAAAAATGATAAATGAACACTCCGATTCAGAGAGCAGAAACTGATGAGGAAAGATTGATAAATACACTAACATGTGCACATTGCTGAGACTGACAGGAACAGATTGACAAATACACCCACACTCTCAGAGCAGAAACTGACAGCTGCAGATTGATAACAACACGTGTGTATTCACATGGAAGAAAGTGGCATGGACAGATTGATGACTGCAGATTGATAACCACAGTCACACTTTCTCATTGCAGCAACTGACTGGGACATATTGATTGACAATCACTTGTTCACATGACAAAACTGACAGGTAGAGACTTAAAATGACAGTCAAATTCACATAGCAGAATCTGACAGGCACAGATTAATAACTGCACTCACACATTCACATTGGCTGAAACTGACAGGTACATATTGATAAATGCATTCATACATTAACAAACCAGAAACTGACAGGTACAGATCAATACTGACACTCTCAGATGAACAGAACAAAACTGACAGGTACAGGCTGGTGATTAAACTTGGACATTGAAATTGTAGAGACTGACGGGTACATATTAATAACTATTTGGATTTTCACAGGTAGAGATGGATAACTACATTCAACTATTCATACAGAAAAAGTTGGCTGGTACAAATTGATAACTATATTTACATATCCACAAAACGGAGACTAAGATGACAAATTGATCAATACATTGACATTACAGAAACTGACAGTGCTTTAATCTGTGGGGCTGTGGGCTGTGTGCAGGAAGGTGGGATTAGAATAGCCATGTTTGTCTTTGGGTTGGAATGGACAAGATAGGCCGATAGGCCAACAGCCGTCTTCAGTGGTATATCATTTCAATGGATGTATGGTTCTATATCAATCTGTCCCTGTCAGTCTCTGCTGTGTGAATACATAAGTAATTTAACAAAGGCTTAGATTGTGTGAGTGTAGTTATCATTCACCAAGTAGGAACTGACATGAATAGATCAACAACTAAACTCATATTCACAGACCCACTTGCATTGGGTAGCCCCATTCATGGAACTGTACACCTGTTGGTTAGTTTCTGGACTTCACTCAATTGGTATGGAATTAACAAAAAGAAAAATCACCAGACAGGAAGCAGCTTAGAGCAAGAGTGGCATCAGACACACAATTCTGTTCAAATTCCTGGCTTGAAATAAAATATTGTAATGAATATTAACTAAACATTGCATTGATCAATTAAATATTATCAAACTTGGCTGATGTTGATTTACAGGAGGTTTTCCTTCTGTCTTTCTCCAGGCAAATACTTGAAGGACTAAGAGAAAGTGATATTCCCTCAGTCCAAAGCCAAGTGTGACCAACAGATTCTAACAAACAAGGTATTTTACCGCTGTCAGAGCAGAGAACATCCTTCCCACAGGTGCAGAGCAGATTGAGTCAGACATACATTGAAGTCAATTTCCAGCGAGATATGCTCAAACAACACAGAGGAAATACAAGTTTTTTTTTTGTTTGTTTTTTCACCATTCACAATGCACACCTGCCCAGTTTGAACAAATTTCTGCATTTCAAGTTTGGCAAAGATCTGCAGCTCGGGTAGTTGCTGGGATAATGTTGCTGACTTGCTCGCTGAGCTGGCTTGTTTTTGTTCAGACGTTTTCATCACCATGCTCGGTGACATCATCAGTGGAGCCTCTGATGAAGTGATGTGTTCTGTTCCACGTGGAATTTATACTGTCTGGTCCGTTATGGTGAGTACTGTCATTTCTGGTTTTGATCTGTATGAGTTTATATATGGGGTCCGATTCTATATGTTTGTTGATTGAAGTATGGATGGAAAACCATGCCTCTCGGAATTCCCATGTGTGTCTATGTTTGGCTTGGGCTACTATGGTTACTTTGTCCCAGTTAACCTGATGGCCTTCATTGTCTGAATATACAATACATTCAGACAACGAAGGCCGTCAGTTGAAATGGGACAAAGTAACCATATAAAAACTGAAAGAACTGTGGATGCTGTAAATCAGGAACAAAAACAAAGTTGCTGGAAAAGCTCATCAGTAACTGGTTCTGAGGAAGGGTCACTGGACCCGAAAGGTTAACTCTGTTTTTTCCTTACAGATTCTGCCAGACCAGCTGAGCTTTTCCAGCAACTTTGTTGTTGTTGGACAAAGTAACCATAGTAGCCCAAGCCAAACATAGACGTGCACAGAAATTCCTAGAGGCATGGTTCTCCACACAAACATATAGAATTGGACCCCATATATAAACCCATACAGATCAAAACTGAAATGACAGTACTCACCATAATGGACCAGACAGTATAAATTCCACACGGAGTAGAACAACATCGCTTCATCGAAGGCTCCACTGATGATATCACCTAGCATGGTGACGCAACGTGTGAACAAAAACAAGCCAGCTCGGTGAGCAAGTCAACGTCACATTTCAGCATTCATAGCCCATTGACATTTACACCATTTTTGAAGATGGATGGACCGAATACTCGTCCCAAATATATACTCAGGAACTGAATCTAAGCTGCATTAAATCACCCTAATAACAACTACCACATAACAAATTCTCACTGAGAATATTACTGGCTTCCACAGAGTTAAGCCACGTTATCAAATCAAAACTGACAAGCATGTATTGATAGCTCTGCTCATTCATTTACATTGCAGAAACAGGCAAAAACAGATTGATGATGACACTCACATATTGACATAGCAAACTTTACCTGTTAGTTTTGCTAAAAACATTCACAAGTTCACATTATAAAAAGGTATATGTACACATTAATAACTATGCTCACATATCAAACTAACAGGACCTGACATATCCACATTATAGAAACACAGAAGAACAGATTGATAGTAACACTCCCAGATTCACAGCATAACCTGACAGGTCCAATTTTATAACTGCATTCAAATATCCACAGATTTAAAAAAAAACTGTCAGGTGCAGTATGATAACTACACTCCACTTTTCACAAGCAGATTCTCACAGGTACATATTGATTACTAACCTCACATATCCATACAGCAGAAACTGACAGGGACATGTTGATAATTAGTCACACCACTAATATTGTGGTAATAGTGATGGATAGATTCATGACACTCAGATGTTCACATGACAGAAACTGCCAAATAACTACATTCTCATTCACATTGCACTTTTCAACAAAAACAGGTTAATAACAACAATTTTCGATATCAGAAAGTATGAGGTACAAATGAATAACTGTGCTGCAACATTCACCTAGCAGAAACTGGCATTGCAGATCAGTAACTGAACTCCAATGTTGAAATAGCAGAACCTGTCAGGTAGAGACTGATAGTGCTAAAATAAAAACTGACTGGTACAGATTGATAAATAAAATCACATTCAAATTTCAGAAACTGGCAGGAACAGATTAGTAAATATGCTCACACATTCACACAACAATAACTGTCCTAGAAAGATGAGTAAGCACACACATATTCACAATGCAGAAATTGATAAGAGCAAATTGATAATTGCACACCCAGTTTCACAGCAAATTAACTGACAGGTACAGTTTTGATAACTACATTCACACGTTCAGACAAGAAACTGACAGGCATGTATTGACACTCACATATGCACCGAGCAGAAATTGACAGGTCCAGATCAATCTGGACATAACAGAAACTAAGAGGGCCAGGTTAATAATTACAGTCACACTCTTGAATTGCACTAACTGACAGGGACACATTAATGACAACAATTACATTTTCACGTGATAGAAACGGACAGGTACAGATAATAAATACATTTCCATATTCCCAATGCAGAAACTGAGAGAGAGGCTGTGAAATGAACATAAACATATGGATAACTAAACTCTCATTCACAGCAGAAATTGGTAAATACACGCACACACGTACATCGCAAAGACCTGATATCGACAGATTGATAACTACAATTACACCTTCACACAGGAGAGAGCTTCGGGGATAGACTGATAATTACACAAGCATAATCACTGGAGGAACTGTTTGGTACAGATTGATTACTACACACTCATTCGGTCAGCAGAAACTGATGGACAGATTGTGAGGGAGTAATAATCATTCACCTAGTGGAAGCTGAAATGGCAGATCGATAACTGCACTCCCATTTTTACACAGCCAATAATGAGAAATAAAACTAACCCTTCGTCAAACTGAAATTCTGAACAGCACAATATCATTCACACTGTAATCAGGGACTCATTGATAGTGATAAAACAAAAAAAAACTACACAGAAGAGATTGTCACCATTAAAATTTGCAAAAGGTACTGTGTTCAAAATATTCTTAAATGACAATAATCAGTGTGAATAAAGTTGACAAATAAAGTTCAGAGAAAATCCATGAAAAACAATTATTGCTAGAAACTGAAATGCACAAAATAACATCCACGCTAATTAAGTGCAAAGCAAGATTCCAGGAAGTGAAATGGAGGCAGAAAGCTGCTGACACTGATTGAAGAGCCTAAGGGATAGAGAGTAAAATTTGTGTAATCAGCAGAAAGCGAAAGGCACGGGTCACAGTACATCAGTTCTCTTTTGTCATCGAGGTAATCCGTGTAAAACTGATACCGATACACGCTGGCAGGTAGTCTGATGAAAGTGTGAATAGTTTGGGCCTATACTCATTGGAGATTTGAAGAAGGACGTCAAACCTTTCGAGGAAACGAAAACTGAAGGGTGTTGACGGAGCAGATGCTGGTATAATGTCCTTAAACTTCAGAGAGTGTAGAACAAGAAACACGAGCAAGAGAGAACATTCCCTAACTCCCATGTTCATCAAGCACGATGCAATTGTCAGTAGTTCCATCATTTCCAGGAGTGAAACACACCACTGTCAGATTTCAGTGCATTTTGTCACTTGACAACGAACGTGATGACATTTTTAAACGGAGGAGAAAAGAAAACCATTATCAAAAGATGTAGAATAAATCGCGATTAGGATCTCACGATTTAGAGAAAGCTCGGAGTTTGATCCGTGTACAAAATTTCGATTTGCGTTTGAAATTTCATTGCAGATCCAGGCAGATCCACGTTGTGTCCCACACTAACCAATCACAGAAAGGCTAATGTCATGTTTTAACATTCTTGTAAACTACCCATTCAGGAACAAGGCTTTTTCCCATCCTTCATTAGCATTGCTGACGCTGTCAGGCTATAAAAAGCGAGCTCTGTGCCCGCTTTTTCTTATTCTGTGTTGAATATTGACTGTCGCAATGGTAGAGGAAAAGAAAGGACAAGTTGCCAAGAAGGGCGCTAAGAAAGTCGTGAAGAGGGCGCCAGCGAAAAGCGGCAAGAAGAGGAGAAGGTCCAGGAAAGAAAGTTACTCTATCTACATCTACAAAGTGATGAAGCAGGTTCACCCCGACACCGGCATCTCCTCCAAGGCCATGAGCATCATGAACTCATTCGTCAACGATATTTTCGAGCGCATCGCGGGGGAGGCTTCCCGCCTGGCCCATTACAACAAGCGCAGCACTATCAGCTCCCGGGAGATCCAGACCGCCGTGCGGCTGCTGCTGCCCGGGGAGCTGGCAAAGCACGCCGTGTCGGAGGGTACAAAGGCGGTGACCAAGTACACCAGCTCCAAGTGAGACATCACAGTGTGCTGAAAAAACACACATCCAAACCCCAACGGCTCTTTTAAGAGCCACCCACAGCTTCCCTGAAACAGCTGAACTATTATGTTAATGTCTGTACGACATTTGTATTTTATAAATCTTCTGTAAATTAACAAGTGATCCCTGACCCTGTGCGCGCTTGTTCTCGGAGGTGTGCATACACATCTGTAATCGCTGCCTGTGGACAGGGGTCATGTTAAACACCAGTGAGCTATTTTGAACAATTTCTGTATGATCGTGTTACCCTCTGTCACTCAATCGATTCAGAAGCTACAAGACCTGTTGGGGTATGCAAAAGGGCAAGCAAGAAAATATACTTTTCCTCCGAGTTCCATTTCACCCTTTTGTTTTATTTCCAGATCTCCTCGCGGGTTGCTGAAGCTTTTTGCTGTCGGGGAGATACTTTGAAAATGAGCCGAGATAAAACCAGAACAGCTGCTGGACTGACATAGTAAATGTGGAGCTTTTGCTGAACTCTGATCGAGTACAATAAGGGAGGGCCGCTTTTAAATATTCTCGAAAAACGGTGTCCGCAATTAAGGCGCTCACCTGGAAGAACGTTATCAAATGTTTTATCAACTTATCGGGTGTTTTTGAAATGCGAAATAAATTAGTTACAGAGTGCAGATTTTGGCGCTTATTTGTTTCCGCTTACATTTAATGTTCAGAAAATCCGATTCTCGGTCAGAAATTGACATATTCAAGGAGGTGAGGGAAAGGGAGATTATGTAAAGTATACATTCAGAATCTAAATGTAAATTATCTCGAGTATTCGTGCATTCTATTGTGTTAATCTTCCTACTTTTTGATACATATTGGCGGGCTTTTCAAATCCGAAAGAAAGCGTTGCATGATTTGGCGCCGGTATTTTCCGGCCTGCTCCCCGGGCCCTGTCCGGATTGGTGAGTGAAGCAGATATCTGATTGGGAATTGGAACGACATTAAGAGAAGCGAAACAATGTGGCCAATCAGCAATGACCGCACCACCATTCCTCCCGAAGGTATAAGAGGGCGGGATGTGGGCGGGTTGCAGCATTTTCTGTGAAAGTGTTTGTGAGATTGTCGTAATGTCTGGGAGAGGAAAGGGCGTTGGCGGGAAAGCTCGCTCCAAGGCGAAGTCCCGGTCTTCTCGGGCTGGCCTGCAGTTCCCGGTGGGCCGTGTTCACAGGCTCCTGAGAAAGGGTAACTATGCTGAGCGTGTGGGTGCCGGAGCGCCTGTCTATCTGGCTGCGGTGCTCGAGTATCTGACGGCTGAAATCCTCGAGCTGGCCGGTAACGCGGCCCGGGACAACAAGAAGACCCGCATCATCCCCAGGCACCTCCAGCTGGCTGTGCGCAACGACGAGGAGCTCAACAAGCTGCTGGGAGGGGTGACCATCGCTCAGGGTGGGGTGCTACCTAATATCCAGGCCGTGCTGCTGCCCAAGAAAACCGCCGCTGGGGGCGCCACTAAAAAGTGAAGAGAC
>NW_025965689.1:9925-21147 GCF_021869965.1 Rhincodon typus
ACACAAAACAAATGCATGGAGCAAAAACTGACAGGTACGGGTTGATAACTGCACTCGTACATTCTCGAAGCAGAAACTGACAGGCATGGATTGATAACTAAATTCACAGATTCACAAAGCAGTAGCTGGCATGTACAGATTGATAACTATACTTAGATATTCACAGAATAGAAACATACAGAGAAAGAGTGATATCTGTACTCTTATTCATGTTGTAGAAACATATATGTACATATTGCTAACTATACTCATAAACACATACATCAGAAACTGACAAGGAGAAATTGCTATTTATATATCTATACCAGAGCTGGTAAGTCCAAATTGCTAAGCACATTCACATATTCACAGCACACTCACTGGCTGATAGGGAAAGATTGATAAATGCCCTGAAATAGTCACGGAGCAGAGATTGTCAGTTACAGATTAATAACTGCACACTCAGATACACAGAGCTGAAAATGACAGGGACTGACCGGTAAATAGACTCAGACGTTCACATGGTAGTTACTGACAGACAAAGTTTGATAACAAATCTATCCACATAGCAAAAACCGACAGGAACAGATTAATAATAAAACTCCCAGTTTCACATTGTTTAAATTGACAGGTACAGTTTTATCACTAATCTGACATTTTCACAGAGCAGAATCTGACAAGTACAGATCGATAACTAAACTCAGATTGACAAGCAAATACAAACAGGTACAGAAATGACAACTACACTCACGCACTGACCATCAGAAACCGAAGGTATAGATGCACAACTATACTCATTCACATGGCAATAACGGAGAGCTACAGCTTGATAACTATAGTCACCCACCTGCATTACAGTAACTGTCAGGGACAGATTGATGACACTCACATTCATATGACAGAAACTGACAGGTAGTGATTAATAACTAAACCCACATATGGAAATAGTAGAAACTGACAGAGACCGATAATTATACTCTCATTATCATTGCAGAAACTGAGATTTATAACTGCACATTCACATAGCAGAAACTGAGTACAGATTTGATAACCATAGTCGCACATTCATATTGCAATCAGTGACTGGGATGGAATGATCCTACCTATGAAATATTATAAGAAAGCAAGAAAACAATGTCATTTGTTCAAATTATCAACACAGCTTCCCACAAAATCCTGATATCCTGAAAATCTACAAAAACTAGATCAGGTCCTGGCGATTTAACCACCTTTTATGTTTTTTTTACCGCCTCTAACACCTCCTGTTATGTCATGTGGACTGTTTTCAAAACATCCATATTTATTTCCCCAAGTTCCCTCTCCTCCACAAGGACAGAATGATAACTAAACTCTTATTCAAATAAAAGAAACATGGGGAGAGAATGATAATTACTCACATTCGCAAACCTGAAACTGACCAGTGCAGATGAATAACTACACTCAGATTTACAGAGCACAAGTTGATGGTGACAGCATGATAACTGCTCTCACATACTCGCAGAGGAGAATCTGATGATATATGTTCATAACAGAACTCTTACATTCACCTTGCAGAAACTGACAGGTATAGATTAATAACTGCACTCTCAGATTGACAAAGCAGAAACTGACAGGAACAATTTGATAAATACACTCACATAGCAGAAACTGACAGGTACAGATCAATTCTCTCATATTGACATTGTAAACCGAGAAAAATTGGTACAAATTAATAACTGCAGTCATATACTGGCATTGCAGAGATTGACAGGTACAGGATGATAACTTTCATTACATTAAAAAAAACAGAGACTGGCAGAGACAGATTGATAACTGCATTCCCACATGTTTCCTTTTTTTTTCATTCATGGGATGTGTGTGTCACTGACTATCCCTAATTGTGCACAGAAGGCAGTTAAGTGCCAACCACATTGCTGTGGGTCTGGAATCACATGTAGGCCAGACCAGGTAAGGATGGCAGATTTTGTTCCCAAAAAGACGTTAGAGGACCAGATTTGTTTCGTGGAGAATTGGCAGTAAACTCTTATTTTTAGTTTATTGTTGAATTAAAATTCCACCATCTGCCATGATGGGATTTGAACCGGGGTCCACAGAACAATATCTGGCTCTCTGGATTAATAGTCCAGCAATAATACCATTAGATTATTGCTTTTTCTATTCACATTCACATAGCTGAACCTGACAGTTATGGATTGGTAATTACACGCTCAAATTCATGGAGCTAAAAGTGACAGAACAGATTGATAACTGCACTTTTATATTAACAGAAGGGATGCTGACAGGAACGGATTGATAACAGTATGCACAAGTTCATATTGCAAAAATTGGCACGTACAAATTGATAAATGCACTCAGACATCAGCAAACCAGAAACTGATGGGCAGAGGGTAATAACTAATGAATTAATAATTAATCATTCACAGAGCAGAAACTTGCAGGTATAGTCTGATAATTACACAAGAATATTCACTGGGGAGAAACTGACAAGGTCCAGATTGATAATGACAATCATATTCACACAACAGAAACTGGTTGGTACACATTGATAAGCACACTCTCTCAATTACAGAACAGAAACTGACAGTCACAGACTGATAACTACATTTTCATATTCACGTGTCTGAAAATGACAGGTACAATTTAATGAATATGGTTGCATTTTTACAAGCAGAAACACTCGGGGTTATGTTAATAACTGCACCCACACATTCTCATCTCAGGAACTGACAGGTAAAGATGAAAAACCAAGCTCACATATTGACATAGCAGAAACTGAGAGGCATAGATTGATGCCTGCACTCTTACATTCAGATAGCAGAAAATGACAGGCACAGATGGATAAGTATACTCACCTTGCAGACACTGATACGAACATTCCCACATTACAATCTAACAAGTAAAGACTTACGACGACATTCTCATATTCACAAAGGAAAAAAAAACTGTCAAGTACAGTTTGATAACTGTACTCAAATAATCACAGAGCAGAATCTCACAGGTACATATTGATAACTACACTCTCACATTCACCTTGTAGAAATTGACAGATACAGATGGATAACTACACTGACACACACAGCTCAAACTGACAGGAACAGGTTGACAACTACACTCGTTCATTCACGTGGCAGAAACTGACAGCTACAGATGATAACCACCACACTCATATTCACAGAGCAGAAACTGACAGGTTTACAAGTTGATAATCACATTCACATACTCACAACACACGTACTGATAAGGAATGATTGACATATTCACCTAGCAGAAACTGACTGGTACATAATGATAACTACATTTATGTATTCATAAAGCTGAATCAGACAGGTACAAATTGATAACTAAACTCATATTGAAATAGCAGAAACTGTAAGTCAGAGACTGATAGCAACACTCTCAATCTCATAGCTGAAACTGCTAGGCGTTGGTTGATATCTACACTGAAATTCACATCGCAAGAAGTGGCAGGTACAGATTAATTCCTTTCTTAGATATATAGAGGAGACGCTGACAGGGACAGGTTTGGAATTACACTCTCATAGTCACATAATAAACTCACAGAAACAAATGGATAATAACACTCCCACATCACAAAGCATAAAATCACAGATACAGTTTGATATTTACACTCAATTTCACACAGCAGAATCTGACAGGTACAGATAACTGCACTCATTTACTGACTTGGCAGAAACTGACGGGCATAGATTCAAACTTGCGCTCATGTATTCACATTGCAGAAACTGACGGGTGCACTCTCGTATGCAGTGAAAATTTCCTGACAAAATTTGAATATGTTATCCATCTCTAAAATTTTTCCAAAATTTGTTAAAGACGTTAAAATATTCACAGGGCAGAATAACACATGCATATACTGATAATAACACTCTCGCATTCACCGAAGAGAAATTAACAGGGAAAAATTGATAAGTACATCATACATTCATGTTGCAGAGACTGTCAGGAGCAGTTGCTTACAAAATTCTCATATTCACAGAGCGGAATCGATCAGGGATAGACTAACGATTACACACACACATTCAGCAAGCAAAACTGACAGGTATCGATTGGTAACTACATTTACAGATTCACACACAAAAGTCTGATAAGAACAGATCGAAACTAAATTCACAGATAAACTCATCGCAAAAACTGACAGGTACAGAATTATGAATACATTCACACATTCTCAAAACCAAAACCCAGCAGTGAAAAAATGATAAATGAACATTCCGATTCAGAGAGCAGAAACTGATGAGGAAAGATTGATAAATACACTAACATGTGCACATTGCTGAGACTGACAGGAACAGATTGACAAATACACCCACACTCTCAGAGCAGAAACTGACAGCTACAGATTGATAACAACACACGTGTATTCACATGGAAGAAAGTGGCATGGACAGATTGATGACTGTAGATTGATAACCACAGTCACACTTTCTCATTGCAGCAACTGAGTGGGACATATTGATTGACAATCACTTGTTCACATGACAAAACTGACAGGTAGAGACTTAAAATGACAGTCAAATTCACATAGCAGAATCTGACAGGCACAGATTAATAACTGCACTCACACATTCACATTGGCTGAAACTGACAGGTACATATTGATAAATGCATTCACACATTAACAAACCAGAAACTGACAGGTACAGATCAATACTGACACACTCAGATGAACAGAGCAAAACTGACAGGTACAGGCTGGTAATTAAACTTGGACATTGAAATTGTAGAGACTGACGGGTACATATTAATAACTATTTGGATTTTCACAGGTAGAGATGGATAACTACATTCAAATATTCATACAGAAAAAGTTGGCTGGTACAAATTGATAACAATATTTACATATCCACAAAACGGTGACGAAGATGACAAATTGATCAATACATTGACATGACAGAAACTGACAGTGCTTTAATCTGTGGGGCTGTGGGCTGTGTGCAGGAAGGTGGGATTAGAATAGCCATCTGTTTGTCTTTGGGTTGGAATGGACAAGATAGGCCGATAGGCCAACAGCCCTCTTCAGTGGTATATCATTTCAATGGATGTATGGTTCTATATCAATCTGTCCCTGTCAATCTCTGCTGTGTGAATACATAAGTAATTTAACAAAGGCTTAGATTGTGTGAGTGTAGTTATCATTCACCAAGTAGGAACTGACATGAATAGATCAACAACTAAACTCATATTCACAGACCCACTTGCATTGGGTAGCCCCATTCATGGAACTGTACACCTGTTGGTTAGTTTCTGGACTTCACTCAATTGGTATGGAATTAACAAAAAGAAAAATCACCAGACAGGGAGCAGCTTAGAGCAAGAGTGGCATCAGACACACAATTCTGTTCAAATTCCTGGCTTGAAATAAAATATTGTAATGATTATTAACTAAACATTGCATTGATCAATTAAATATTATCCAACTTGGCTGATGTTGATTTACAGGAGGTTTTCCTTCTGTCTTTCTCCAGGCAAATACTTGAAGGACTAAGAGAAAGTGATATTCCCTCAGTCCAAAGCCAAGTGTGACCAGCTGCTTCTAACAAACAGAAGGTATTTTACCGCTGTCAGAGCAGAGAACATCCTTCCCACAGGCACAGAGCAGATTGAGTCAGACATACATTGAAGTCAATTTCCAGCGAGATATGCTCAAACAACACAGAGGAAATACAAGTTTTTTTTTTTTTTTCACCATGCACAATGCACACCTGCCCAGTTTGAACAAATTTCAGCATTTAAAGTTTGGCAAAGATCTGCAGCTTGGGTAGTGGATAATGTTGCTGACTTGCTCGCTGAGCTGGCTTGTTTTTGTTCAGACGTTTTCATCACCATGCTCGGTGACATCATCAGTGGAGCCTCTGATGAAGTGATGTGTTCTACTCCGCGTGGAATTTATACTGTCTGGTCCGTTATGGTGAGTACTGTCATTTCTGGTTTTGATCTGTATGAGTTTATATATGGGGTCCGTTTCTATATGTTTGTTGATTTTGAAGTATGGATGGAAAACCATGCCTCTCGGAATTCCCATGTGTGTCTGTTTGGCTTGGGCTACGATGGTTACTTTGTCCCAGTTAACCTGATGGCCTTCATTGTCTGAATATACAATACATTCAGACAATGAAGGCTATCAGTTGAAATGGGACAAAGTAACCATGTAAAAACTGAAAGAACTGTGGATGCTGTAAATCAGGAACAAAAACAAAGTTGCTGGAAAAACTCATCAGTAACTGGTTCTGAGGAAGGGTCACTGGACCCGAAAGGTTAACTCTGTTTTTTCCTTACAGATTCTGCCAGACCAGCTGAGCTTTTCCAGCAACTTTGTTGTTGTTGGACAAAGTAACCATAGTAGCCCAAGCCAAACATAGACATGCACAGAAATTCCTAGAGGCATGGTTCTCCACACAAACATATAGAATTGGAACCCATATATAAACCCATACAGATCAAAACTGAAATGACAGTACTCACCATAATGGACCAGACAGTATAAATTCCACGCGGAGTAGAACAACATCGCTTCATCGAAGGCTCCACTGATGATATCACCTCACATGGTGACGCAACGTGTGAATAAAAACAAGCCAGCTCGGTGAGCAAGTCAACGTCACATTTCAGCATTCATAGCCCATTGACATTTACACCATTTTTGAAGATGGATGGACCGAATACTCGTCCCAAATATACACTCAGGAACTGAATCTAAGCTGCATTAAATCACGCTGATAACAACTACCACATAACAAATCGCATTCTCACTAAGAATATTACTGGCTGCCAGAGAGTTAAGCCACGTTATCAAATCGAAGCTGACAAGCATGTATTGATAGCTCTGCTCATTCATTCACATTGCAGAAACAGGCAAAAATAGATTGATGATGACACTCACATATTGACACAGCAAAACTAACAGGTAAAGTTTGCTAAAAACATTCACAAATTCACCTTATAGAAAGGGATATGTACACATTAATAACTATGCTCACATATCAAACTAACAGGACCTGACATATCCACATCATAGAAACACAGAAGAACAGATTGATAATAACACTCCCAGATTCACAGCATAACCTGACAGGTCCAATTTTATAATTGCATTCAAATATCCACAGATTTTAAAAATAACTGTCAGGTGCAGTATGATAACTACACTCCACTTTTCACAAGCAGATTCTCGCAGGTACATATTGATTACTAACTTCACATATCCATACAGCAGAAACTGACAGGGACATGTTGATAACTAGTCACACCACTAATATTGTGGTAATAGTGATGGATAGATTCATGACACTCAGATGTTCACGTAACAGAAACTGCCAAATAACTACATTCTCATTCACATTGCACTTACCAACAAAAACAGGTTAATAACAACAATTTTCGATATCAGAAAGTGAGGTACAAATGAATAACTGTGCTGCAACATTCACCTAGCAGAAACTGGCATTGCAGATCAGTAACTGAACTCCAGTGTTGAAATAGCAGAACCTGTCAGGTAGAGACTGAAAATAAAAATGAGTCCCTGATTACAGTGTGAATGATATTGAAATGCTAAAATAAAAACTGACTGGTACAGATTGATAAATAAAATCACATTCAAATTTCAGAAACTGGCAGGGACAGATTGGTAAATACGCTCACACGTTCACACAACAATAACTGTCCTAGAAAGATGAGTAAGCACACTCGTATTCACAATGCAGAAATTGATAAGAGCAAATTGATAATTGCACACCCAGTTTCACAGCAAATTAACTGACAGGTACAGTTTTGATAACTACATTCACATGTTCAGACAAGAAACTGACAGGTATGTATTGATACTCACGTATGCACCAAGCAGAAATTGACAGGTCCAGATCAATCTGGACATAACAGAAACTAAGAGGGCCAGGTTAATAACTACAGTCACACTCTTGAATTGCACTAACTGACAGGGACACATTAATGACAACAATTACATTTTCACGTGATAGAAACGGACAGGTACAGATAATAAATACATTTCCATATTCCCAATGCAGAAACTGAGAGAGAGGCTGTGAAATGAACATAAACATATGGATAACTAAACTCTCATTCACAGCAGAAATTGGTAAATACACGCACACACGTACATAGCAAAGACCTGATATCGACAGATTGATAACTACAATTACACATTCACACAGGAGAGAGCTTCGGGGATAGACTGATAATTACACAAGCATAATCACTGGAGGAACTGATTGGTACAGATTGATTACTACACACTCATTCGGTCAGCAGAAACTGATGGACAGATTGTGAGGGAGTAATAATCATTCACCGAGTGGAAGCTGAAATGGCAGATCGATAACTGCACTCCCATTTTTACACAGCCAATAATGAGAAATAAAACTAACCCTTCGTCAAACTGAAATTCTGAACAGCACAATATCATTCACACTGTAATCAGGGACTCATTGATAGTGATAAAACAAAAAAAAACTACACAGAAGAGATTGTCACCATTAAAATTTGCAAAAGGTACTTAAATGACAATAATCAGTGTGAATAAAGTTGACAAATAAAGTTCAGAGAAAATCCATGAAAAACAGTTATTGCTAGAAACTGAAATGCACAAAATAACATCCACGCTAATTAAGTGCAAAGCAAGATTCCAGGAAGTGAAATGTAGGCAGAAAGCTGCTGACACTGATTGAAGAGCCTAAGGGATAGAGAGTAAAATTTGTGTAATCAGCAGAAAGCGAAAGGCACGGGTCACAGTACATCAGTTCTCTTTTGTCATCGAGGTAATCCGTGTAAAACTGATACCGATACACGCTGGCAGGTAGTCTGATGAAAGTATGAATAGTTTGGGCCGATACTCATTGGAGATTTGAAGAAGGACGTCAAACCTTTCGAGGAAACGAAAACTGAAGGGTGTTGACGGAGCAGATGCTGGTATAATGTCCTTAAACTTCAGAGAGTGTAGAACAAGAAACACGAACAAGAGAGAACATTCCCTAACTCCCATGTTCATCAAGCACGATGCAATTGTCAGTAGTTCCATCATTTCCAGGAGTGAAACACACCACTGTCAGATTTCAGTGCATTTTGTCACTTGACAACGAACGTGATGACATTTTTAAACGGAGGAGAAAAGAAAACCATTATCAAAAGATGTAGAATAAATCGCGATTAGGATCTCACGATTTAGAGAAAGCTCGGAGTTTGATCCGTGTACAAAATTTCGATTTGCGTTTGAAATTTCATTGCAGATCCAGGCAGATCCACGTTGTGTCCCACACTAACCAATCACAGAAAGGCTAATGTCATGTGTTAACATTCTTGTAAACTACCCATTCAGGAACAAGGCTTTTTCCCATCCTTCATTAGCATTGCTGACGCTGTCAGGCTATAAAAAGCGAGCTCTGTGCCCGCTTTTTCTTATTCTGTGTTGAATATTGACTGTCGCAATGGTAGAGGAAAAGAAAGGACAAGTTGCCAAGAAGGGCGCTAAGAAAGTGGTGAAGAGGGCGCCAGCGAAAAGCGGCAAGAAGAGGAGAAGGTCCAGGAAAGAAAGTTACTCTATCTACATCTACAAAGTGATGAAGCAGGTTCACCCCGACACCGGCATCTCCTCCAAGGCCATGAGCATCATGAACTCATTCGTGAACGATATTTTCGAGCGCATTGCGGGGGAGGCTTCCCGCCTGGCCCATTACAACAAGCGCAGCACCATCAGTTCCCGGGAGATCCAGACCGCCGTGCGGCTGCTGCTGCCCGGGGAGCTGGCCAAGCACGCCGTGTCGGAGGGTACAAAGGCGGTGACGAAGTACACCAGCTCCAAGTGAGACACCACCTTGTGCTGAAAAAAACACAACCAAAACCCAACGGCTCTTTTAAGAGCCACCCACAGCTTCCCTGAAACAGCTGAACTATTATGTTAATGTCTGTACGACATCTGTATTTTATAAATCTTCCGTAAATTAACAAGTGATCCCTGACCCTGTGCGCGCTTGTTCTCGGATGTGTTGATACACATCTGTAATCGCTGCCTGTGGACAGGGATCATGTTCAACACCAATGAGCTATTTTGAGCAATTTCTGTGTGATCGTGTTCCTCTCTCACTCAATCGATTCAGAAGCTGCAAGACCCGGTGGGGTATGGAAAAGGGCAAGCAAGAAAATATACTTTTCCTCCGAGTTCCGTTTCACCCTTTTGTTTTATTTCCAGATCTCCTCGCGGGTTTTGTCAGGTTGCTGAGGCTTTTTGCTGTCGGGGAGATACTTTCAAAATGAGCCGAGATAAAACCAGAACAGCTGCCGGACTGACATAGTAAATGTGGAGCTTTTGCTGAACTCTGATCGAGTGCAATAAGGGAGGGCCGCTTTTAAATATTCTCGAAAAACGGTGTCCGCAATTAAGGCGCTCACCTGGAAAAACGTTATCGAATGTTTTATCAACTTATCGGGTGTTTTTGAAATGCGAAATAAATTAGTTGCAGAGTGCAGATTTTGGCGCTTTTTTGTTTCCGCTTGCATTTAATGTTCAGAAAATCCGATTCTCGGTCAGAAATTGACATATTCAAAGAGGTGAGGGAAAGGGAGATTAGGTAAAGTATACATTCAGAATCTAAAAGTAAATTATCTCGAGTATTCGTGCATTCTATTGTGTCAACCTTCCTACTTTTTGGTACATACTGGCGGGCTTTTCAAATCAGAAAGAAAGCGTTGCATGATTTGGCGCCGGTATTTTCCGGCCTCCTCCCCGGGCCCTCTCCGGATTGGTGAGTGAAGCAGATATCTGATTGGGAATTGAAACAACATTAAGAGAAGCGAAACAATGTGGCCAATCAGCAATGACCGCACCACCATTCCTCCCGATGGTATAAGAGGGCGGAATGTTAGCGCATTGCATCATACTGTGTGAAAGTACTTGTAATATATTGGTCATGTCTGGGAGAGGAAAGGGCGCTGGTGGGAAAACTCGCTCGAAGGCGAAGTCCCGGTCGTCCCGGGCTGGCCTGCAGTTCCCAGTGGGCCGTGTTCACAGGCTCCTGAGAAAGGGTAACTATGCTGAGCGTGTGGGTGCCGGAGCGCCGGTCTATCTGGCTGCGGTGCTCGTGTATCTGACGGCTGAAATCCTCGAGCTGGCTGGTAATGCGGCCCGGGACAACAAGAAGACCCGCATCATCCCCAGGTATCTCCAGCTGGCCGTGCGCAACGACGAGGAGCTCAACAAGCTGCTGGGAGGGGTG
>NW_025965689.1:21247-27798 GCF_021869965.1 Rhincodon typus
CATTCGTCAACGATATTTTCGAGCGCATCGCGGGGGAGGCTTCCCGCCTGGCCCATTACAACAAGCGCAGCACTATCAGCTCCCGGGAGATCCAGACCGCAGTGCGGCTGCTGCTGCCCGGGGAGCTGGCCAAGCACGCCGTGTCGGAGGGTACAAAGGCGGTAACCAAGTACACCAGCTCCAAGTGAGACACCACGTTGTGCTGAAAAAAACACAACCAAAACCCAACGGCTCTTTTAAGAGCCATCCACAGCTTCCCTGAAACAGCTGAACTATTACGTTAATTTCTGCACAACATTTGTATTTTATAAATCTTCTGTAAATTAACAAGTGATCCCTGACCCTGTGCGCGCTTGTTCTCGGATGTGTTCATACACATCTGTAATCGCTGCCTGTGGACAGGGATCATGTTGAACACCAATGAGCTATTTTGAGCTATTTTGAGCAATTTCTGTGTGATCGTGTTACCCTCTCACTCAATCGATTCAGAAGCTACAAGACCCGGTGGGGTATGCAAAAGGGCAAGCAAGAAAATATACTTTTCCTCCGAGTTCCATTTCACCCTTTTGTTTTATTTCCAGATCTCCTCGCGGGTTTTGTCAGGTTGCTGAGGCTTTTTGCTATCGGGGAGATACTTTCAAAATGAGCCGAGATAAAACCAGAACAGCTGCCGGACTGACATAGTAAATGTGGAGCTTTTGCTGAACTCTGATCGAGTGCAATAAGGGAGGGCCGCTTTTAAATATTCTCGAAAAACCGTGTCCGCAATTAATGCGCTCACCTGGAAGAACGTTATCGAATGTTTTATTAACTTATCGGGTGTTTTTGAAATGCGAAATAAATTAGTTGCAGAGTGCAGATTTTGGCGCTTTTTTGTTTCCGCTTGCATTTAATGTTCAGAAAATCCAATTCTAGGTCAGAAATTAACATATTCAAGGAGGTGAGGGAAAGGGAGATTATGTAAAGTATACATTCAGAATCTAAAAGTAAATTAACTCGAGTATTCGTGCATTCTATTGTGTTCACCTTCCTACTTTTTGGTACATATTGGCGGGCTTTTCAAATCAGAAAGAAAGCGGTTGATGATTTGCCGCTGGTATTTGCCGGCCTCCTCCCCGGGCCCTCACCGGATTGGTGAGTGAAGCAGATATCTGATTGGGAATTGAAACGACTTTAAGAGAAGCTAAACAATGTGGCCAATGTGCAATGACCGCACCATCATTCCTCCCGAAGGTATAAGAGGGCGGAATGTGGGCGTATTGCATCATTATCTGTGAAAGTGCTTGTAATGTATTGGTAATGTCTGGGAGAGGAAAAGGCGCTTCAAGGCCAAGTCCCGGTCGTTCCTGCAGTTCCCTGTGGGCCGTGTTCACAGGCTCCTGAGAAAGGGTAATTATGCTGAGCGTGTGGGTGCCGGAGCGCCGGTCTATCTGGCCGCGGTACTCGAGTATCTGACGGCTGAAATCCTCGAGCTGGCTGGTAACGCGGCCCGGGACAACAAGAAGACCCACATCATCCCCAGGCACCTCTAGGTGGCCGTGCGCAACGACGAGGAGCTCAACAAGCTGCTGGGAGGGGTGACCATCGCTCAGGGTGGGGTGTTGCCCAAGAAAACCGCCGCTGGGGGCGCCACTAAAAAGTGAAGAGACCGTTATTTCGTCTGACAACCCAAAGGCTCTTTTAAGAGCCACCCACGACATCAGTGAAAAGCAGCTAGACCATCCCCTCTGTTGGAATGTCTTTCTGCATTAATTGTTTGATGTCCGTTTAATTCCCTTTGCTATTTGATACTCTTACTGTCACTGTGTGTATGATCTAACATGAAATCTTTACCAACAAGCTGCAGTCAGTCACGTTCACGGAACAGCTGAAACGCATGGAGAGTGAAACGTTTATCACGAATTTATAATGAATTGCAATTGTAATAGCGTTCGGATTGCATTATTTGTTATTGCTCTGTAACTGCCTGTGACTTTAATCATCGTCATATAAATGCATCTCAGTCCCTCGCTCACAACCAGTTTCATATTTCCTGTAACTGCATTTGAGAAGAGCTAAAATGACGCAATGCGTCAAGTAGTAAGTACGAGATAACAGTAGGCCAGGCAGCAGAAAAGTTGACTTTTCGGGTCAGGACCCTTTTTCTGAAAAAGTCAACTTTCCTGCTTCTCTGCTGCCTGGCCTGTTGTGTTCCTCGAGCTCCACATTGTGTTATCTCAACATCCTGGTAAATCTTTTCTGAAGCTCCTCCAGTGCAATAATATCCTTCCCTGACAGGGTGACCAGAACCTGATATAGTGCTTCAGTAAAAGTCTCAAAAATGTCCTGTATTCAAAAGGAGTGAGTAATGAAGCCAGGTGCCACGTGGTCTACAGCTGATGCAAACTTCAAAGAACTGTATACTTGACCCATTAGTTCTCTCTGTTCTCCAACACCATCCAAGGCCCTACTTGTATCTGTACAAGATCTGCTGCTCTGTTTTTCAAAAATGCAATGCCTCAGTACCTCCATCTGCCCGTCCTCAAGCCATTGACCCAATTGATCACGATCTGTTTGTAATCTTCAATAGCCATCTTCACTGTCCACTATGCCACTAATTTTGGTGACCTCTTCAAAATTACGACCCATGCCTTCTAAATTCTCATCTAAATCATTTATTTAAAAGATAAACAAAAGTGGACCCAACACAAGTTGGAGTGGAACACCACTCGTAACAGGCCTCCGGTCCAGAAAGCAACTGCCAAGCTGTCTCCATCTCCTGCCATCAAGCCAGTTTTGTATCCAATTTCCAACCTCACCCCAAGTCCCATGTAATCTTACCCTATTATTTCATCTGCCATGAAGAACATTGTCAAAGACTTTGTGAAGGAGCTTACCCTCCTCATTCCCATGCTTTCCCCCCCCAACCCCTCAAACCCTGGCTAGAAACAAATACTCAGGATGCAGACCAGATTCAGGCAAGTGGAAGATGTTTATTCAAGAAGAAACCAGTTAATGCAGGGAGAGGGCCAAAGGATCTTCCACAAATCTGTTCTCGATGTGAGAAAGCATTTTTCCCTTAATCTACAGCTCAGATCGGAAGAGAGATTAATGACACACTTTGATTTTGCAAGGAATTACAGCATTTTTATACACTACATGTTACAATAATCAAATGCAAAGTAGTCACTGTCCTTCACCTTAATCCAAACACCTCACCCCATGGGACACTGAATCAATCATGGTCATAGGAACAGCATAGGTTCTCATTATGTCATGGTGTTTACGATACATTGTCATCACTGGGCCTTGGGGATCTTTCTATGCATCCTATTAATTCACATTCTATAAGTTGTTAGCTATACTCCTGGTCTGTCCTAGACTTTATCTCTAAGAGCTGTTTGAATCCTATTATTTGTGGTATGATGTGTGACCCCTTTCTAAAAGGATTGATTAAATTTGATATTTCCCACCATCCTGATATATATATGGCAGTTAGTTTTAAGTAACAGCTACATGATTAGCTCTAATCTTATAACAGTAATTAAGGTGTAAAGTTCTGCAGCTACTTTTACCACTAGCACTTTGTCACGAATGAATTGGATCAATCTGTCTTGTTCACAATGTAAGATAAGGCATGTCCTAAAGCTGATTCACTTTCACATGGGTTTAAATGTGTTTTCCTCAACTGCTTGTATTATATTCTGGTTATATGTTGAAACCTACTTCTGTGATTATCAAAATAATTCTTTAAATAGAACGTTTTTTTTTTCTTAATACTATAGTTTAAAAAGCTAACTGCTATGAAATACCTTTAGCTGTTGTTCTTTTTTGTAGCTGTTTAGGGAGTTAGTCTAAGCTAAGATTTAGACCCCTGATGCTATGTCTCCAGTGGAGCAACATCCTTTCATTGATGAGACTGGAGTCATTTATCCGTTCTTAGGCATCCTTTTATCAAAACTGTCTTGATGCTTCTTGACCTGCTGTGTTCATCCAGCTCTACACCTTGTTGTCTCAGATGATGGGTTGCAGGGCCTTTCTACGACCTTGGGCAGATCTCTTCCAAGGTATTAATATGTTTCACTTTAAATGTTAGAGCAGACCGCCCCATTTTGTTTAGTCCTTGTGTGTCTGTTCAAACAGGGGCCGCTTTGTTGTATGCAGGTCACCCCGACACTTCACTAAAGTCCAAGTAAACAATGTCTACCACTCTGCTCTCAATCATCTTGGTTACTACCTCAAAAAATTCAATCAATTTTGAAATATAATTTCCCTCACTCAAAACCATGCTGACTATCCCTAACCATTCTTTGAAAACCCCCGCCTACCCCATACATATGAATCGTATCTTTTGGAATCACCTCCAACAATGTACCCATCACATAATTCAGACTCACAGGCCTATACCTACTAAGCTTCTCCTTACATCCCTTCTTGAAAATAAAGGCACATTAGACTACCTCCAGTCATGCCACACCTCACTGTAGTTATAGATGGTACAAACATTACTGCAAGGGTTTCTGCAATTTCCTTCTTAACTTCCTACAATATCCTCAATACAGTATATCAGATTCTGGACATTTTATTCAACTCTATGCTTTCTAAGACCTCCAACGCTTCCTCTTCTGTAATATGAACTGTTTTCAAAATATCAATATTTATTTCCCAAGTTCTCTAGCTTCTATTTCTCTCCCCCAACAATTTTATTTGTGAAATATTTGTTTTCTATTCCTCCTGTCTTCTGAGTTTCAAAACTCAAATAGGTAGCCTTTGTATTAAGAGCTCGACTCTTTCTCTCTGATCACTCGCTTGCTTTTAATGATCTTGCAGAATGTCTTTGGATTATCCTAAACTTTAACACCAAAGCTATCTTGAATCCCCTCTTTGCTTTCCTGATCTCTTCAGAATGCCCCTACACTCCATAGTGCTCCCTCACTATCACATCAGTAACTAGCCCTGCCGTATTACCGATGAAAAGGTCATTTTTTTTCCTCCTGTCTCTACACTCATTTGGACCCAGTCGTCTCTATCTAATACAATTTCTTTTGTATTCCCAACGAGAACCTCAATATCTTTATTAATCCATTGTTCCTTTATCCTGCCAGCTTACCTTTTAGTCCAAGACGATCATATTAACTCTGAACTTTCATATGACACTTGTGAATGCCTTCCACTTATCAGACATCCCCTTACCTGTGAACACTCTACTACCAATGGGTGGCACAGTGGTTAACACTTCAGAGCACCAGGGACCCGGGTATGATTCCAGCCTTGGGCGACTGTCTGTGTGAGAGTTTGCACATTCTCCCCATGTCTGCGTCGGTTTCCTCCAGGTGCTCTGGTTTCCTCCCACGGTCCAAAGATGTGCAGGGTCGGTGGATTGGCCAAGCTAAAATTGCCCTTTGTGCCCAGGGATATTTAGGTTAGGTGGGTTAGATAGGGGAATGGGTCTGAGTGGGATGCTCTTGGAGGACGGTGTGGACTTGTTGGGCCAAATTGCTGTTTCCACACTATAGGGATTCTATTGTATGACTTTTGAAAGTTCTTGTCTCATACCATTAATATTTGCCTTATTTCAATTAAACATTTTAACTTTCAAGGAAGTATTATCTTTTTCATAACGAGTTTAAAGCTAATAAAATTACCATCATAGACCCAAAGTGTTCCTGCATCATCTCATCAATCACTAGCCCTGCCCTATTATTGAAGAAAACGGTTTTTTAAAACTTTCTTGAACACAATTAGCAAGTTCTTCACTATCCAAACCTGTGGGACTAGTGTAGTCCCACTCAACCTTTGGAAAATTAAAATCACCTATTACAACATTATTATCCTTACTTATGTCTGAGATGTCTCTACATATATGTTCGTCAATGTCCATCTGACTATTGTGGGGCCTATTAATACAATCTCATCAAGGTGATCATTCCTTTCCTTTTTCTAATTTCAACCCACATATTTTCACTGGACAATTGTGAAGAAATATCTTCAATAGTTACAGCAGTTAGGTGTAAGCTGGAATAAGGGAGGGAGACTTTAAAACTAATGAAAAGACGATGTCCCTATCAATACATCGATCAGGAAGCACGTTCATGGAATCTAAACACAGCAGAAAGAGACCGTTTGATTGATCGAATCTGAGCAAACGTTCCGAAGAACATCTACCGAAGTCGGATTAATGAGCAATGGTTGAATTAGATTATTAAGGTTCGACGTTGAGAATAGAAAAAATATATATATTAGATATTGAAAATGAGGTTTAACTGAATCTCTTGAGCAGTATAAAAAGAGTAGGTGCATTCTAAAGAGGGAGATCCGGAGGGCAAAGAGGGGATATGAGATAGCGGTAAGAATAATCCGAGGAGATTCTAAAATAAAATCGTTTAAAGCAACACAGTAGCGAGAGAGAGAGAGAGAGAGAAGCCTCTTGTGGAATGAGGAAACAAATTGTGTCAACTACAGATTTTGTAATCTGAAAATGAAATCAACTCGTTCAGTACACTTGCATTCTTCTGTGTAAAACCGCCTCCTCGGTGGTCGAGAACGCCCTCAACCGTGTCTCCCACATCTCC
>NW_025965689.1:27898-30827 GCF_021869965.1 Rhincodon typus
CATTCGTCAACGATATTTTCGAGCGCATCGCGGGGGAGGCTTCCCGCTTGGCCCATTACAACAAGCGCAGCACCATCAGTTCCCGGGAGATCCAGACCGCCGTGCGGCTGCTGCTGCCCGGGGAGTTGGCTAAGCACGCCGTGTCGGAGGGTACAAAGGCGGTGACCAAGTACACCAGCTCCAAGTGAGACACCACGTTGTGCTGAAAAAAACACAACCAAAACCCAACGGCTCTTTTAAGAGCCACCCACAGCTTCCCTGAAACAGCTGAACTATTACGTTAATGTCTGCACAACATTTGTATTTTATAAATCTTCTGTAAATTAACGTGATCCCTGACCCTGTGCGCGCTTGTTCTCGGACGTGTTGACACACATCTGTAATCGCTGCCTGTGGACAGGGATCATGTTGAACACCAATGAGCTATTTTGAGCAATTTCTGTGTGATCGTGTTACCCTCTCACTCAATCGATTCAGAAGCTACAAGACCCGGTGGGGTATGCAACAGGGCAAGCAAGAAAATACACTTTTCCTCCGAGTTCCGTTTCACCCTTTTGTTTTATTTCCAGATCTCCTCGCGGGTTTTGTCAGGTTGCTGAGGCTTTTTGCTGTCGGGGAGATACTTTGAAAATGAGCCGAGATAAAACCAGAACAGCTGCCGGACTGACATAGTAAATGTGGAGCTTTTGCTGAACTCTGATCGAGTGCAATAAGGGAGGGCCGCTTTTAAATATTCTCGAAAAACGGTGTCCGCAATTAAGGCGCTCACCTGGAAAAACGGTATCGAATGTTTTATCGACTTATCGGGTGTTTTTGAAATGCGAAATAAATTAGATGCAGAGTGCAGATTTTGGCGCTTTTTTATTTCCGCTTGCATTTAATGTTCAGAAAATCCGATTCTAGGTCAGAAATTGACATATTCAAGGAGGTGAGGGAAAGGGAGATTATGTAAAGTATACATTCAGAATCTAAAAGTAAATTAACTCGAGTATTCCATTCTATTGTGTTCACCTTCCTACTTTTTGGTACATATTGGCGGGCTTTTCAAATCAGAAAGAAAGCGGTTGATGATTTGGCGCCGGTATTTTTCGGCCTCCTCCCCGGGCCCTCACCGGATTGGTGAGTGAAGCAGATATCTGATTGGGAATTGAAACGACATTAGGAGAAGCTAAACAATGTGGCCAATCAGCAATGACCGCACCACCATTCCTCCCGAAGGTATAAGAGGGCGGAATGTGGGCATATTGCATCATTCTCTGTGAAAGTGTTTGTAAAATATTAGTAATGTCTGGGAGTGGAAAGGGCGCTCCAAGGTGAAGTCCCGGCAGTTCCCGTGGGCCGTATTCACAGGCTCTTGAGAAAGGGTAACTATGCTGAGCGTGTGGGTGCCGGAGCGCCGGTCTATCTGGCTGTGGTACTCGAGTATCTGACGGCTGAAATCCTCGAGCTCGCCGGTAATGCGGCCTGGGACAACAAGAAGACCCGCATCATCCCTAGCCACTTCCAGCTGCCCGTGCACAAGGACGAGGAGCTCAACAAGTTGCTGGGAGGGGTGACCATCGCTCAGGGTGGGGTACTGCTTAATATCCAGGCCGCGCTGCTGCCCAAGAAAACCGCCGCTGGGGGCGCCACTAAAAAGTGAAGAGACCGTTATTTCATCTGACAACTCAAAGGCTCTTTTCAGAGCCACCCACGACATCAGTGAAAAGCAGCTGGACCATCCCCTCTGTCGGAATGTCTTTTTCTGCATTAATTGTTTGATGTCCGTGTAATTCCCTTTGCTATTTGATACTCTTACTGTCACTGTGTGTATGATCTAACATGAAATCTTTACGAACAAGCTGCAGTCAGTCACGTTCACGGAACAGCTGAAACGCATGGAGAGTGAAACGTTTATCACGAATTTATAATGAATTGCAATTGTAATAGCGTTCGGATTGCATTATTTGTTATTGCTCTGTAACTGCCTGTGACTTTAATCATCGTCATATAAATGCATCTCAGTCCCTCGCTCACAACGAGTTTCATATTTCCTGTAACTGCATTTGAGAAGAGCTAAAATGACGCAATGCATCAAGTAGTAAGTACAAGATAACAGTCGGCCAGGCAGCAGAAAAGTTGACTTTTCGGGTCAGGACCCTTTTTCTGAAAAAGTCAACTTTCCTGCTTCTCTGCTGCCTGGCCTGTTGTGTTCCTCGAGCTCCATATTGTGTTATCTCAACATCCTGGTCAAACCTTTTCTGAAGCTCCTCCAGTGCAATTATATCCTTCCCTAACAGGGTGACCAGAACCTGATGTAGTGCTTCAGTAAAAGTCTCAAAAGTGTCCTGTACTCAAAAGGAGTGAGTAATGAAGCCAGGTGCCACGTGGTCTACAGCTGATGCAAACTTCAAAGAACTGTATACTTGACCCATTAGTTCTCTCTGTTCTCCAACACTATCCAAGGCCCTACTTGTATCTGTACAAGACCTGCCGCTCTGTTTTTCAAAAATGCAATGTCTCAGTACCTCCATCTGCCCGTCCTCAAGCCATTGACCCAATTGATCACGATCTCTTTGTAATCTTCAATAACCATCTTTACTGTCCACTATGCCACTAATTTTGGTGATCTCTTCAAAATTACTACCCATGCCTTCTAAATTCTCATCTAAATCATTTATTTAAAAGATAAACAAAAGTGGACCCAACACAAGTTGGGGTGGAACACCACGAGTAACAGGCCTCCGGTCCAGAAAGCAACTGCCAAGTTGTCTCCATCTCCTGCCATCAAGCCAGTTTTGTATCCAATTTCCAGCCTCACCCCAAGTCCCATGTAATCTTACCCTATTATTTCATCTGCCATGAAGAACATTGTCAAAGACTTTGTGAAGGAGCTTACCCTCCTCATTCCCACGCTTTCCCCCCCCCCCCCCCCCCCCCCCCCCCCCCC
>NW_025965689.1:30927-31062 GCF_021869965.1 Rhincodon typus
GTTGACACTTACCCTCCTCATTCCCACGCTTCCCCCCTCAAACCCTGGCTAGAAACAAATACTCAGGACGCAGACCGGATTCAAGCAAGTGGAAGATGTTTATTCAAGAAGAAACCAGTTAATGCAGGGAGAGGG
>NW_025965689.1:31562-37270 GCF_021869965.1 Rhincodon typus
TGGCCGTGCGCAACGACGAGGAGCTCAACAAGCTGCTGGGAGGGGTGACCATCGCTCAGGGCGGGGTGCTGCCTAATATCCAGGCCGTGCTGCTGCCCAAGAAAACCGCCGCTGGGGGCGCCGCTAAAAAGTGGGGAGACCGTTATTTTATCTGACGACCCAAAGGCTCTTTTAAGAGCCACCCACCGCGTCTGTGAAAGAAACTAGACTCTCACCACTGCCGAGTTAATTTTAATTTCCTTTGTATTACTGAGAGACCGTTAATACAATATTCACTCCGCCATTATTGTTATTGTTAATGAGCTATAATCGCCTGGACGGATTGTATCCATGTCGCAGCTTCCTGTAATTGCATTGGAAAGATCTGACACTGGTGGAGGAACACCAATAAATTTAGAAATTGGGAAACAATGACCCCGGTAGCCGCAAAGCGATTCAGTACAACAAGATGTGAAGCTGGATGAACACAGCAGGCCAAGCAGCATCAGAGGAGCAGGAAGGCTGACGTTTCGGGTCTCGACCCTTCAGAAAAATCCTGCCTCTCTGATGCTGCTTGGCCTGCTGTGTTCATCCAGCTACACACATTGTTCTCTGATTCTCCAGCATCTGCAGTTCCTACTATCTCTGAAGCGATTCAGTATCTCTTGACATGATGTTTTCGACCAGATAAAACTATTTGCAGTACTGTACCCCCTCCGCATATGCTGCCTTTCCTCTTCTCGGGTCTCCGCTCTCAATGTAGGGTTTTGGGTGGCTCTGAAGAGAGAATGGAGGTTGTATGTTTAGCACTGAAGCTGTTGTTGAACGTGTGCTGTATTTTGTGTTGAATGTTTGATTTAAAGATTTGCGATTGTTTAATTTCTTTTATTTCAACATTGGTTTTTTGATGAATAAGCTGAAACGAGTATTTAAAACAAACTAGTATCTAATCGATGGTTCTGGCGATTTAAGTCTAGGATTACTGATACCAATGTTCATGGACTAGAATTTAATCTAGATATGACTGTGAATTACAGGCTTCAATATCCTTTCGCAATTTAATGTTGTACTGTTTGCAATGCTCCCTAGGTGGCACTGTATCATATCACATACAATCACGAGTAAATAGTGAATATGAGACATACACCTGCACCCAGCGGTGAGATGGCAGTGAATTAATCCACCCATGAGCTTTATTTGATTACAATTCTCTTTTTCTTTTATTTTATATTTTAGACAATCGAGATTTGAAAGTCATAATAGGTTAGTATGGAATTGGAGCAACTGTTTATTTGTGGAATGAACTCAAATGATTGGCTGATGGAGTTTACATCAGGTAAATGTGAGATGCTACTTTTTGGAAAACCAAATCAGGCCAGAACTTGCACACCTTGGTGGGGAATGTTGCTGAACAAAGAGACGTAGTGCAGATTAATAGTTCTTTGAAAGTGGAGTTGCAGGTAGATGGGATAGTGAAGAAGGCGTTTGGTATGCCTGTCTGTATTGGTCAGTGCATTGAGTACGGAAGTTGGGAGGTCATGTTGCATCTTTACAGGACATCTGTTAGACCACTTTTGCAATACTGTGTGTAATTCTGGTATAACTACCTGCTGTACTATACTCCCTCTTTTACGAGCCACCCGCAGCATCAATGAAAAGCAGCTAGACCGTCACTCGTGACCTATTGGTTTTCTTTTTAGCACGAAGACCCGGGACTGTAACGAAACTGCTATAAATGAGGATTTTTGTATTTTTGAAGACTTGCAGAATGCGCCAAGATCAAGCTAGAACAGCTGGCTGGCTGGAATAGTAAATGTGGAGATTTTTGCAGTGCGGGACAGTGACATGTAAATAATAGCGGAATGCGGTGTCCCCAACAATACGCTGACAGGGAACAACATCATGGAATGCCTACATAGCAGAAAGATGCCATTGGAGTCTGAACCGACACTCCGAAGAGCATGTACCGAAGTAGACGAGAGGGAGAAGGGGAAAAGAGAGATTGTGTGTCCTAAACTTTAAAATCTTTTAAATGCTTTGGCGGGCTTTTGAAATTTACGGTTATAGCTGGGGAAACGCCGAGGTAGACAATGGGCGTACAGAGGCGTTTTATCGGCATTTCATAAACTTTTGCATACATGGAGTCCAGCACTTCAATTGTATTCTATGATTACTGCTAAAATCTCAACTTTTGGCCCTCGTTGACTTTTGTCTTTAAATGTGAATGAGTGTATCTCCTATGCCCATTCAGTCCATGTAATTGCTGCTGCATTGACAAACTGCAGCTTTAGTACGCTATGGGTTTATGTTAAAGAAGGTAATAAAGAACCGCTTGCTGTTCTCTCTGCCAATCATAAATCTCCTGTATACAAGGAACCTTCAATTATGTTCTGCGATCAATGTATAACCGCCAATTGAATTTTGTCTTTGAATTAACGTGACAAATGCTTTCCTCAGCCTGAATTTAATTTCTTCAATTACAGCCGAAACGACGCATTGCAATAAAAGAAAACCATGGGCGCATAGTAAAGTAACCAAGAGGGCCGACTGATTGCTGCTGTCTCTGGATGGTTTAGTAGCTCTGAAAAGAGCCGTTGTGTTTCTCGGGGATAACGTGCTGGGCCGGGCGCGCTCCCCGCCGATCCGGCAGGCCAGCTGGATGTCTTTGGGCATGATGGTGACTCGCTTAGCGTGGATGGCACACAGGTTGGTGTCCTCAAACAGCCCCACCAGGTAAGACTCGCTGGCCTCCTGCAGGGCCATCACGGCCGAGCTCTGGAAGCGCAGGTCGGTCTTGAAGTCCTGAGCGATCTCCCGCACCAGGCGCTGGAAGGGCAGTTTGCGGATCAGCAGCTCGGTGGGTTTCTGGTAGCGGCGGATCTCCCGCAGAGCCACCGTGCCGGGCCTGTAGTGATGAGGCTTCTTCACGCCGCCGGTGGCCGGAGCGCTCTTACGGGCCGCTTTGGTCGCCAGCTGCTTGCGGGGAGCTTTCCCTCCGGTGGATTTGCGCGCTGTCTGCTTGGTTCTGGCCATTCTCTCCAACTCTCTGTAACACACCTTTGGTCGCCAGCTGCTTGCGGTACAGAAGCAGCAGTCGGCTCTGTTATTCGATCATGGCTGATCTGTTTCTCAAAACTGATGTGCCTTCTCCCCTGATCTTTTGAACTTTTTTCTTGTGAATACATGTCTATCTCTGTCATAAAACCAGTATGTGTAGTTGGCTGCCCATACCATAAATATGGTGGGAGAGAAGACGGACAAGTCAAGGAGGCGAGGATAGAGTTTTGGGGGATGGGCTGGTATTAGGATGAGGCGTTAATGCCGACAACAGCCAAGTGAATGATCTGTTCTGCCTGTTCTCTCTCCTGGAACGCTGGGTACGAAATTTGTGTCTTTTCGAAAAGGATTGGTCCAAAATTAAAAGTTGTGAAAGATGTGAAATAACCAGCTGCAGTACGCTATACCCTCTCTTATGTGCTGCCTTCCCCGTGCTCAGGTCTCCGCTCTCAATCGGAGGGTTTGGGTGGTTCTGAAAAGAGCCTTTCTGCGCGCTGTCTGCTTGGTTCTGGCCATTCTCTTCAACTCTATGCAACACACTTGCAGGCTACTGCTATCAATGCTGAGTTTGTTGCGGTGCTGCCAATTTAAGGGAATGAAGAGCCTGCCTTCGAGCTGGCATTGGATACAGTCCCGTCCCTCAACCCACTGAGAAACAGCTCCTGGAGCTACAGAAAAGGTCATAAAATAATTGTTGGAAGCTGATTGGTTAACTTGAAATGACAGTTGGTCAATTTCAAATAGCCCGCCGATTTTACCCTCGCAATCCTGAGATTAAGTTAAATATTTAAAGGAAAAATAAAGTCCGACGACGATAAAGTCTTCTACTTTGTAGGATTTTTAAAAAACCTAGCTTGCACACAGCGCGACAGGACACGGGATTATTGTCTGAAACAGGCAGGAGAAAAGCGCGGGGTTTAATACAGCCCAAACTGATCAACCGAACGTGTAACAGCCGTTAATGAATCTAAACAATCCCGCCGATTTAAACATAATAAAAGCAAATATAGTGTACACTAATAAAGTTACGCAATCTCAATTTATCGGCACATTTTTATTCGACCCAGTTTATAATTTGTCCGAAAACAATTTGTCATTGCTACGTTTAGCAGCCAGATAGAAAGAACATGCTATTAAAATATCTGCAGGCGTCCCAGACTCAAAACTGAATCAGATATCATTCCTGGAGGGGTTAATGAAATAGAAATACTGGAATATGTAACATTTCGCATCTGGGCAGAATTACAAGTCGCGCTGTAAAATAACGAGCTGCAGTACAAGACACCCTCCCGCTGTGCTGCCTTTCCCCGTCCTCAGGTCTCCGCCCTCAATCGGAGGAATTGGGTGGCTCTGAAAAGAGCCTTTGGGTTCGCTGGAAAAGGGTCGATTTGCTCAGCCGCCGAATCCATAGAGAGTGCGGCCCTGGCGTTTCAGAGCGTATACCACATCCATGGCAGTGACCGTCTTGCGCTTAGCGTGCTCAGTGTAGGTGACCGCATCCCTGATCACATTCTCCAGGAAAACCTTCAGCACCCCACGAGTCTCCTCATAGATCAAGCCTGAAATGCGCTTGACCCCGCCACGTCGAGCCAGGCGCCGGATGGCTGGTTTCGTGATGCCCTGGATGTTATCACGGAGCACTTTGCGGTGCCGCTTCGCTCCGCCTTTTCCCAGGCCTTTACCTCCTTTGCCTCTTCCAGACATCACGCTCCTTCACTCCAATCGCTGCCGAATAAAAGTAGCGCTGCCTCACCTTCCTTTTTTATACAGCCCGCCCCGACCTGACTGAGAAACAGCTGACACAGAGTGAGAGGCGGCCCGGATAGTTAACAAAGTGACAGCAGAGAAATATCCAGCTCCGCCTCCAACTAACTCCCGCCCCCAAATGGATCTGTAATTAAACCTTTTCTCCACAAGGGCAGTGAGCATAATGCCCGGCAGAAAACCTGCAGACTCGAGTTTCACGTTCAAAGATTGTAAAAACTGGACATTTTAAAAGCAATTTATTACAATTAAGCACCCATGTCTCGGCCTTTCTTTAACAAGAAAACACGGCCGCTTCTATTTCAATTTCAGTTTCTATTCCTCCAGCTGAATCAGACTAAGGTATTTCTTGGAATTGTGTTGTGATGCGGGGTTACTGTGCCAGGGTTCCTCTCTTCGAGACTCTCTCCCTGAATATGTGAAAAGGAAACGGAGATGAACTGAAACTGCACCCGAACCGATGCTCAGTGACAGAGAGAGGGGGACCTCACATTGATAATTTGTAGAATGTGGGAGAGGGGCTGGATGGAAATCGGGGCACGGCCGTGTGTATTTGAGTTATTCAAATCAATTAATATCTAAGGTATGTCTATATTCGGAGCCGGGACAGGGATCATTTGAGACAACAAGGTGCAGGGCTGGATGAACACAGCAGGCCAAGCAGCATCATAGGAGCAGAGAGGCTGACGTTTCGGGCCTAGACCCTGATCCGGGATCAGCTCTTGCCTGAGAGATGTGGGTGGCTCTGAGAACAGCCTTTGGGTTCATGTGGTTACATGTTGTACAGACTGGTGGATTTCTTTGTTGCTTTCTTGGTCACTTTCGCTTTGGCCTTCACTTTATTGAGCACGGCCAGTGATTTCAATTGTATTTGCTCCTCCTGCCCTGATAGCGAACAGTAAATCTCA
>NW_025965689.1:37370-38331 GCF_021869965.1 Rhincodon typus
TGTAAGATAACGAGCTGCAGTACAAGACACCCTCCCGCTGTGCTGCCTTTCCCCGTCCTCAGGTCTCCGCCCTCAATCGGAGGAATTGGGTGGCTCTGAAAAGAGCCTTTTGGTTCGCTGGAAAAGGGTCGATTTGCTCAGCCGCCGAATCCATAGAGAGTGCGGCCCTGGCGTTTCAGAGCGTATACCACATCCATGGCAGTGACCGTCTTGCGCTTGGCGTGCTCAGTGTAGGTGACCGCATCCCTGATCACATTCTCCAGGAAAACTTTCAGCACCCCGCGGGTCTCCTCGTAGATCAAGCCCGAGATACGCTTGACCCCGCCACGGCGAGCCAGGCGCCGGATGGCTGGTTTCGTGATGCCCTGGATGTTATCACGGAGCACTTTGCGGTGCCGCTTCGCTCCACCTTTTCCCAGGCCTTTACCTCCTTTGCCTCTTCCAGACATCACGTTCCTTCACTCCAATCGCTGCTGAATGAAAGTGGCGCTCCCTCACCTTCCTTTTTTATACAGCCCGCCCCGACCTGACTGAGAAACAGCTGACACAGAGTGAGAGGCGGCCCGGATCGTTAACAAAGTGACAGCAGAGAAATATCCAGCTCCGCCTCCAGCTAACTCCCGCCCCCAAATGGATCTGTAATTAAACCTTTTCTCCACAAGGGCAGTGAGCATAATGCCCGGCAGAAAACCTGCAGACTCGAGTTTCACGTTCAAAGATTGTAAAAACTGGACATTTTAAAAGCAATTTATTACAATTAAGCACCCATGTCTCGGCCTTTCTTTAACAAGGAAACACGGCCGCTTCCATTTCAATTTCAGTTTCTATTCCTCCAGCTGAATCAGACTGAGGTATTTCTTGGAATTGTGTTGTGAAGCGGGGTTTCTGTGCCAGGGTTCCTCTCTTAGAGACTCTCTCCCTGAATATGTGAAAAGGAAACGGAGATGAACTGAAACTGCAC
>NW_025965689.1:38431-44378 GCF_021869965.1 Rhincodon typus
CTTCTATCCGCCTCCCACTCTCTCCCTATTTATTTCAAAACCCCCTTCCCCTCCCCCTTTTCTGATGAAGGGTCTAGGCCCGAAACGTCAGCCTCTCTGCTCCTATGATGCTGCTTGGCCTGCTGTGTTCATCCAGCCCTGCACCTTGTTGTCTCCTGATTTCTACATATTGGCGGGATTTTCAAATTTGTAAGAAAGCGTTAAACGATTTGGCGCCATTTTCCCCATCCTCCTTCTCAGCCATGGTCAGTTATGAGAAAAAAAAGCAGATGCTGGAATCCAAGGTAAACAAACAGGAGGCTGAAAGTAGAGCTGGAGGAAAGGCCAAGGGAAGCAAAAAGCAGAGGTTTTGTCGTGAATTTCTAATTTGCATACAGAGATGCCGTACTTCAATTATTTTGTGACTAATTTAAACCTCAATTTATAATGAAAATACGCTTCTTGAGTTTTAATTTAAATAAGACAAATGTATCGGTCCTACGCACTTGTGTGTTTTTTCAGCCAGATGCAGTTCCTGCAATTACAGCTGAATTGGCCCGGTGCAATAATGATAAGATATGGTTATATAACAACGAAACGCACATCATGCGTCAGTTCGGCTCTTTTTGGATAGTTCAGTGGCTCTGAATAGAGCCGTTGGGTTTCTCGGGGTTAACGTGCAGGGCCAGGTACGCTCCGTTTAAGCGCGCTCCCCGCGGATCCGGCGGGCCAGCTGGATGTCTTTTGGCATGATAGTGACTCGCTTGGCGTGGATAGCACACAGGTTGGTATCCTCAAACAGCCCCACCAAGTAAGCCTCGCTGGCCTCCTGCAATGCCATCACGGCCGAGCTCTGGAACCGCAGGTCGGTCTTGAAGTCCTGAGCGATCTCCCGCACCAGGCGCTGGAAGGGCAGTTTGCGGATCAGCAGTTCGGTGGATTTCTGGTAGCGGCGGATCTCCCGCAGAGCTACCGTGCCGGGCCTGTACCGATGAGGCTTTTTCACTCCGCCCGTGGCAGGAGCGCTCTTGCGGGCCGCTTTGGTCGCCAGCTGCTTGCGGGGAGCTTTCCCTCCGGTGGATTTGCGCGCAGTCTGCTTGGTTCTGGCCATTCCCTGCAACACACTTGCAGGCTGCTGCTATTAATGCTGAGCCTGCGCCAGTGCTGCCTATTTAAGGGAATTGAAGAGACCGGCTTAGAGCTGGGATTGGATACAGTCCCGTCCCTCAACCCACTGAGAAACAGCTGCGGAAGGTACAGAAAAGGCAATAAAATAGTTGTTGGAGTCTGATTGGTTAACTGGAAATGACAGTGTCAATTTCAAAAAGCCCGCCGATTTTACCCTCGCAATCCTGAAATTAAGTTAAGTATTTAAATGCAAAATAAAGTCCAACGACGATAAAATGTGTGCTTTGTGGGATTTCTTTTTAAACCTAACTTGCAGTTAACGCGGACAGGACGCGGGATCATTGCCTGATCTGCCCGTAACAGGTAGGAGGAAAGCGCGGGGTTTTAACACAGCCCAGACTTCTGAAGAAGGGTCTCGGCCCGAAACGTCAGCCTTCCTGCTCCTCTGATGCTGCTTGGCCTGCTGTGTTCATTCAGCTCCACACCTTGTTATCTCAAACTCATCAACCGGCCGTGTCACCTCCGTCAATGAATCTAAATAACACCGCCGATTTAAGCATCTTCAAAGCTAACAGTGCACGCGAAAAAAAGTTACACAATCTCAATTTATCGGCTCATTTTTCTTTCACCCAGTTAGAATTAGTCCGAAAACTGTACCAGACAGAGTGTAACAATAGGCCATTAAAACATCTGCAGGCTTCCCTGAATGAAAACTGAACTGAATATCATTCCTGGAAGGAATGAAATAGAAATACTGCAATCTGTAACATTTCGCATCAGGACAGAATTACAATTCGAGATATGGAATAACCAGCTGCGGTGCACTACACCCTCTCTGTGTGCTGCCTTTCCTGTGCTCAGGTCTCCGCTCTCACTTGGAGGGTTTGGGTGGCTCTGAAAAGAGCCTTTTGGTTCGCTGGAAAAGGGTCGATTTGCTCAGCCGCCGAACCCATAGAGAGTGCGGCCCTGGCGTTTCAGAGCGTACACCACATCCATGGCAGTGACCGTCTTGCGCTTGGCGTGCTCAGTGTAAGTGACCGCATCCCTGATCACATTCTCAAGGAAAACCTTCAGCACCCCGCGGGTCTCCTCGTAGATCAAGCCCGAGATGCGCTTGACCCCACCACGGCGAGCCAGGCGCCGGATGGCTGGTTTTGTGATGCCCTGGATGTTATCACGGAGCACTTTGCGGTGCCGCTTCGCTCCGCCTTTTCCCAGGCCTTTGCCTCCTTTCCCTCTTCCAGTCATCACGCTTCTTCACTCCAATCGCTGCCGAATGCGATTCGCGCTGCCTCACCTTCCTTTTTTATACAGCCCGCCCCGGCCTGACTGAGAAACAGCTGACACAGAGTGAGAGGCGGCCCGGGCAGGAAACTGAGTGACAGACAGAGAAATGTCCAGCTCCGCCTCCAGCTAACTCCAGCCCCCAAATGAATCTGGAACTCAACCTTTTCTCCACAAGGGCTGTGAACATAAGGCCCGGCAAAAAACACATGCAGACTCAAGCTTCATGTTCAAAGATAATAAAACCTGGAACTTTTAAAAGCAGTTGCGACACAATTAAACGGCCATGTCCCGGCCTTTCTTAACAAGACAACACACGGTTGCTTCCAATTCAATGTCAGTTTCTATTCCTTTAGCTGAATGGGAGAAAATCATTTCTTGGGGATTGTGTTGCGAAGCGGGATTTCTGGCCCAGTGTTCCTCTCAGAGACTCTCCCTGAATATGTGAAAAGCAGACGGACATGAAATGAAACTGCACCCGAACCTATGGGCAGTATGATGTGGGCCTAATACTGATTTATTGTAGAATGTGGGAGAGAGACTGGGTGTAAATCTGGCAGAGAAATGTGGACGAGTCACTCACATTAATTAATATATAATTTATCCCTGCACTCGGAGATGGGACAGGGATCATTTGATCCGGGCTCAGCTCTTTCCTGAGAGATGTGGGTGGCTCTGAGAAGAGCCTTTGTGTTCAGGTGGTTACATGTTGCACAGACTGCTTCATTTCTTTGCTGCTTTCTTGGTCACTTTCGTTTTGGGCTTGGCCTTCGGTTTCCCCGATTTCGGGACCGGTTTTGCGGCCTTGGGGCTCTTGGTCTTTTTCACCTTCTTCACGGGAGTCTTTTTCTTAGGCGCTGCTTTCTTCACCGTTTTCTTCGGCGTTGCTGCCTTCTGGCCGGCCGCTTTCTTGCCTGTTGCTTTCTTGGCTGGGGATTTCTTCGCTGTCACCTTCTTGGCCGTTGTTTTCTTCACGGCTGGTTTCTTGGCGGATGCTGCTGGTTTCGCCTTCTTTCCCACTTTTGTCTTGACTGGATTCCGAGGGAGTTTGAAGGAGCCGGAGACGCCCTGGCCCTTGACCAGAACCAGGGAGCCTTTCGCCAGACACCTCTTGATCGCCATCCTGATCTGTGCATTTTGCTTCTCCACATTGACCCCGCTTCTTTGCAGCGCCTTCTTTATAGCGGCCAGAGACGTCCCCTTCCGATCGCGGCTCTCCCCGACAATCTTCACAATCCGCTCGGCCAACCCGGGACCGGCTGGTTTTTTCCTGGGAGACGCCGCCTTCTTCTTCATGGGAATCTTGGGTTTGGTGCTGGCGGAGGTTGGAGGAGCCGTTTCGGCGGCTGCACTGTCGCTCATGTCGAGAACTCTGCGCTGAATCTCTCCCTGTCAGACTGAACTGGGTCACGAATGAAGCTGCTGGTGGCGGCACTGAGCAACTTAAAGGCAGCGAGCGGACGGCGCAGAGACAACCTGCCCTCAGCTCCCTTCTCCTGCTGCCTCTCTGTGTTTCTCTCTCGGCAGAAACTCTCCAATTCCTCTGCAATTCCACATCTCCAGATACCCAGGCTCGATCGTTCCTGACCCTGACACGGGCAGGTTTGCGGTCAAAATGTTTTCGCTCGAATTGACGGCACCGTTGTCGAGTTAAAAGCATTTTTCTGCTGCACTGATCGCGCTCTCTGAGTTGAGCGCTGACATTGTCGTCACTTTTGGACTGAAATCTTAAAATCAACAAATACACTGCCTTGAATTCTACCTTTGGGGTTTAGTGGGGGAGCAGGGGGATAACTTGAATTGAAAATATTTTTGATTTGCAAAGAGAGATTCAGGAATATCATGATATGAGCGTACACACAAACACAGTTACGTTAGACTCACCCGCCCGCCCTTTTCCGACAGTCTCTCTGACTCAATATTCACATCCACACAGTCACAGGCCAGAAATATCGCCAAATGTAAGCCTTTGTTCCGATATCCAGGGAGTTAGTTGTAGTTTCTCTCCTCAGTAACTGTTAAACTCTCTGAGGCCTGTGCGCCGGAGATTCGCTCTTCTCCAGATTCAGCTATAACAGCCAATCATCTGGTTTGAAGTTTGCTCACCCAGATCAGTATTTTTCATTCCGGGGACAATACTCAACATCGGTTCTGGGAATAAACAGCCATAGAAACATAAATAATAGCACCTGGACCTAACCAATGGGCCCTTCAAACCTCTCCTCCCACTCATCATGAAAATGGCAGATCATCCAACTCAATAGCCTGCGTCAGTTTTTCTCTCATTTAGAGTCATTCAGCAAGGATGCAGAACCTTCGGTCCAACCATTACATGCCGAATATAATGCCAACCTAAACGAGCTCCACCTACCTGTCCCTGGCCTATTTTCTTTCTTATTTATGTACTTATCCAAATGTCGTTTTAATGTTATAATTGTAGCCATAGAGACGATTTCGTCAGGAACTTCATTCCTCTTGCGTCCATGCTCTATGTAAAAAAAAAACCTCTCGTGTCTTTGTTTTAAAATCTCTCTCCTGTCACATTAAAAATGTCCACCCTGGTCTTCACTTCCATTCCCCCCTCCCCCCCACCCCCCATCCCATCTCAGGCAAAGGACAACGACCATCAACTCTGTCTCACCCCCCTCATTATTTTATAAACTTCTATAAGATGACCCCTCAACATTCTATGCTCCAGTGAAAAACGTCCCAACCTATCCATCCTTTCTTTGTAACTCAAACCTCACACACATGGCAAATTACTGGTGAATCTCTTCTGAACCCTCTCCAGCTTAATAATATCTTTCCTCTAAATGTCCAACAAGAACTGGTCACAGTATTCCAGACGTGGCCTCACCAAAGACCCTTAGAACCTCAATGTGACTTCTCACCTCATAAACTCAAAGGACTGTGCAATGAAGGCAAGCATGCCTTCTTTACCAGCCTGTTTGGATGTGATGCAGACTTCAACAGGTCTTCAACAGGACAGGTCCCTCTGTCCGACAACACTACCAAGTCCCTCCCATTAATCGTACAAGGCCTACCTTTGTATGTTGCTCCAAAATGGAAAACGTTGCATTCATCCAGATTGAATTCTATCTGTCATTTTGCAGCCCATCGAGGTATTTGTTCAAGATCCATTTGTAATCTTAGGAAACTTTCTCTACTTACTACTATGCTACTAACTTTGCTATCAACCACAAACTTGTTCACCATGCCTTCGAATTCTCATTCAAATCATTTATATAATGACAAGCAAAAGAGGACCCAATACCAATCCCTCTGGAACACCACAGGTTGACAGGCCTACGGTCCAAAAAGCAACCCTCCATCTTCACTCTCTGGCTCTTGCCATTAAGCCAATTATACCTTGATTCCAAGATAGTAGGCACTGCAGATGCTGGAGAATCTGAGATAACAAGGTGTTGAGCTGGATGAACACAGCAGGCCAAGCAGCATCAGGGGAGCAGGAAGGCTAACGTTTTGGGCCTTTGGCCACAAGTGCTACACCAACACCATATTGAAATCATACAATGCATTGAACGTGGCTGATTTC
>NW_025965689.1:44878-56149 GCF_021869965.1 Rhincodon typus
ATACCTGTGGTCAGCATGGACTGTTGGAACAAAGGGTCTGTTTTCCCGCTGTATGACTCTATGACTAGATGACTACACTCTCATATTCACAAAGCCGAAACTGATACAAAAAGATTCATATAACACGCCCAGTTTCACATGGCATAAACTGACAGGTACAGTTTGATAACGATACTCTCATATTCACTGAGCAGAATCTGACACAGAGAGATTAATAACTATATTTCCATATGCACAACATAGAAACTGACTGGAAAAGGTTTATAAATGCACTTAAACATTCACACTGCAGATACTGATAGGGACAGTTTGATGATCATGTTTGCATACCCATATAGTCAAGAATGACAGGTAGAAATGGATAACTACATTCACATATTCATGTAGAGGAAACTGACAGTTACAAATTAATAACAACATTTGTGTATTCACATCGCAGAAACTAATAGTTAAAGATGAATAACCAAATTCTCAGACTCACAGAGCAGAAAAAGACAGGTACAGATTGATAACAGCACTCAAATATTCGCGTTGTGTGTTCATGCGTTAACATAAACAGATTAATAACAAAACTCACATATCTATATTGCAGAAACAGGCACTGATTGCTGTGTGAAGATGCAATTGTATTTGTCAATCAGTCTCTGTCAGTAAATGCCACGTGAATGTGTGAGGGTAGTGTAATGGACTACATGGATTTTAGTAAGGCATTTGACAAAGTACCACATGGCAGACTAATCAAAAATAGAAAAGCTCATGGGATTCAGAGCAATGTGTTTAAATTGGAACCAAAGTAGGCTTAGCAACAGGAAACAAATGGTAATGGTCGATGGCTGCCCTTGTGAATGGAAAGCTGTTTCAAGTGGTGTTCCATACGGCTTGGTATTGGGACCTCTGCTGTTTGTTTTATACGTTAACAATTTGGACTTGAACATGGGGGACACAGTTTGGAAATTTGCAGACAACACAAAAAATAACCATGTTGTGGGTAGTGTAGAGGATAGCTATCAGCTCCGAAATGATATAGATGGTTTTGTGGCGTGGGCAGATAAGAGGCACATGGAGTTCAACTTTGGTAAGTGTGAGGTAATGCATTTCTGGAGGTGAAACAATAAATAGGAATACATGAGGCGACGGGGCAGTGGGTGTGGTAGATAAAGCGAGTAATCTTGGCGTGCAATATGAAGTCTTGGTGGAATATGAAGGTAGCAGCACAGGTAGGTTAGGTTGTTAAAAAAGGTGTATATAATGCTGTCCTACTTCGGCAGAGGTTTGGAACATAAAAATAGGACTATCATGATAAAACTGCATAAGACACTAGTGAGGCTGGAGCTGGAGTATTGTGTGCTGTTCTGGTCATCACATTACAGGAAGGATGTTATTGCTGTGGAGAGAGTGCAGAGAAGCTTTACAAGAACGTTGCCAGGGCTGGAGAGTTGTAGCTACGAGGTGTGATTGGAGAGGTTGGGGTTGTATTCCTTGGAACAGCGAAAGCTGAGAAGTGCCATGATTGAGGCATATGAAATTGGGAGGGGGAGAGATAGAGTAGACAGGAGGAACCTATTTCCCTTGGCAGAGAATTTAAAAACCATCGGTCATAGATTAAAGTGAAGTGGCAGAAGGATTAGAGGTGACGGGAGGAAAATCATTTTTACAAGAGGGTGCGTATCTCAAATACTATGCCTGAGTTGGTGGTGGAGGCAGAGACTCTAAACTCTTTTAAGAACATACCTGAACCTCCACCTTAAGATCTGTAAGCTGCAGGGCTATGGAATGTGTGCAGGAAGATGGGATTATGATGGCCATCTGGTGGTGTTCGGTTCAGCATGGGCATGATGAGCCAGACGGACGCCTTCTGTGCTGGATCATTTAAGTTGATCTATAGATGTATATCATTCTGTCCATGTCAGTCTCTGCTGTGTAATATATAAATAATTTACCAAATTTGACAACTACACTCTCACATTCACCAAGTAGGAATTGACATGAATAAATCAATAACTAAACTCATATCCACAGACAGGTTTGTATTAGGTAGTTGCAGTCATGGAGCTGTACAGGTATCGGTTACTTTCGGGACCTCACTCAAATGATGTTGAAGTCTTTAAAAATGATCAGACAAGAAGCAGCTCAGGGCAAGATTGGAATCAGACCCACAGTTATGTTAGAATTCCTGGCGATAAATAAAACATCCAAATGACTATTAGCTAAACTGATCAGTTAAATATTGTCAAACCCGACTGATGTTGGTTTACAGGAGCTATCTTTTCTGTCTTCCTATTGACAAACACTTGAAGGACCAGGACAATGTAACATTTCTTCAGGACAAAGCCGAGTGTGACCAGCTCATTCTAACAAACAGCAGGTATGTCCCCACTGTCAGAGCCGAGAACATCCTTTCCACAACCTCAGAGCGGATTGAGTCAGACACACATTGAGCTTAATTTCCAACAGATATGTTCAAACCAACAGTAAAACAACACAGAGGAAATGCAACTTTATTTTGCTTTTCTCTCCATTAAAAGCCCAGTTCCAACAAATTTCACCATTCATAGCCCATTGACATTTACACCATTTTTGGTGGATAGACTGAATCGTTGTCCAAAGTATACACTCAGGAATTGAAGGAAATCTACATAAAATTACTCTAATAACATCTATCACATTATGAGTCACACCTCAACCCATAAAATTACTGACAATTAAGCCACTTTTAGAAGTAGAAAGCAACAAGTATGGATTGATACCTAACCTTTCAGGTTCATATTACAGAAACAGACCAAAAAAGATTGAAGATGAGACTCACATATTGACTTTGCAGAAACTGACAGGTAAAGATTGATAACAATATTCACATAATAGAAATTGGTATGCACACATTAATAACCACACTCACATTCACATAGCAAACTGACAGCAACTGAACGATAACTACACTCACATATCCACATAGCAGAAACTGGCAGGAACATGTTGACGATAACACTCGCAATTTCACAGAGCATAAAGTGATGGGTACAGATGGATAACTGCACTTTCATATCCACAGATTTAAAAAAATACTGACAGGCACAGTTTGACATTTATACTCAAATATTCACAAAGTAGATTCTCACAGGTACATATTGATCACTTTACTTGCAAATTGACAGAGAAGAAACTTTTAGATACAAGTTGCTGTACATGCACATTTCCACATCGAAGAAATTGACAGGAATAGATTGAAAATAACCTTGGAGATAGCAAGAACTGCAGATGCTGGAGCCAGCCTTCCCAGTTTCACATGGCATAAACTGACAGGTACAGTTTGATAACTACTCTCATATTCACAGAGCAGAATCTGACAGGTCCTTATTGATAACTGCACTCACACGGTCACCAAGTAGAAACTGACAGAGATTGATAACAGTGACATTCAAAATTGCAGAAACTGACAGATACAAGTTGATAATTGCTGTCAGGTTTGCATTGCAGTTACTGTCAGGGTCAGATTAATAACTAAGCTGTTGTTGACTTACTCACCAAGCTTGTAAGTTTGTTCACAGACGTTTCGTCACCACACTACGTAACATCATCAGTGCACCTCCAGTGAAGCAGTGGTGTTCTGTCCTGCTTGCTGTTTCTGTGCCTCGGTTTGCTGGGGTGGGTGGCATCACTTCTGGATTTTTCTCTTAGTATATGGTGTCCAGCTTGACATGTTTATTAATGGAGTTCCAGTTTGAGTGCCAGCCTCCAGGAATTCTGGTGTGTGTCTTTGGTTGGCTTGTCCTAGGATGGCTACATTGTCCCAGTCAAATTGGTGTCCCTCTTTGTCCATGTACATTGAGATGAGTGATAGTTGGTCATGTCTCTTGGTAGCTAGTTGGTGTTTATGAATCCTGATGGCTAGTTTCCTCCCGGTTTGCCCTATGTAATGTTTATGGCAGTCTTTTCATAATATCTTGTAAATAACATTGGTTCTGTCAATCGTGGTTGTTGGATCCTTTATTCTCATCAGTAGCTGTCGGTTTGTGGGCTACCATGATTCCTACGAGGCGGTGTAATCTGGTGGTCTTTTCTGATATGTCTTTAATGTATGGCAGAGTGACTAGTGTCTCTGGACGTGTTGTGTCTTCCTGTTGTCATCTGTTTTGTAGGTATCGGCGACGACACTTTTCGGGTCACCGTCACTTCTAAAGACACTATCATTGTTCTTCCTTGGCTTTACACAGCTCTGGGTGTGACAGTGTGTTGTGGCTCACTTGAACAGGGTTTTGATGCAGCTCCGTTTGTGGGTATTGGGATGATTGCTATTGTAGTTGAGTACCTGATCCGTATGAATTACAACCCTTAATAACTACGTTTTTAGACTCTCAGAACTGAAACTGACAGATACAGATTGATAACTAAACATTCCGGTAGCAAAACAGTGTCATGGATAGACTGATAATTTCAGGAACACATTCTCTGAGTAGAAACTGACAGGAAGAGAAGGATATCTATACTCAGGTACCCAGATAGCAGAAACTGACAGGAACAGGTTGATGATAACACTCCCTGTTTCACATAGCATAAACTGACAGGTATAGATTTATGACTACACTCAAGTATTCACAGAGCAGAACCTCATTGTTACATATTGAAAACTGCACTCACAAATTCATCTCACAGAAACTGACAGGTACGGATTGATAACTAAACTGTCATATTGACATAGCAGAAACTGAGAATGAACTCACACATTCACACAGCAGAAAGTGAATAGTATGGACTGATAACGGCACTTTCACATTCATGTTACAGAAAATGAGAGGCATCAATGAATAACAACACTGTCATATTCAAGTCTGACAAACTGACAGGTACAGGGTGATAACTACACTGTCTCATTCCAATTGCATTAACTGACAGATACAGATTGATGATGGACTCATACATTCACATAACAGAGACAGATAGATAACTGCATTCATTCACAGAACACAAACTGTGTGGACTAGGTTGACAACTGCACTGTCAGATTCACAGAGCAGAAACTGACAGGTAAAAATTAAAACTGCACTCATACATTCACGAATCAGAAACTGAAAGGTCCAGGCAGATATCTACACTCACATATTCACACAGCGGAAACTGTCATGAACAGAATGATCATAACAGTCTGTCTCCCACAGCATAACCTGACAGGTTCACTTTGTAACTACACACATTCACTGAGCAGAAAACACCAGGGATAAATTGATAACTAAACTCACAGATAGACATTGCAGAAACTGACTGACATAGAAGGATAGGTACACTCACCTTCTCACAGCAGAAAATGACAGGGACAGGTTGATAACTACAGTCACACATTCATATTACAGAAACTTTCAGGTTACACTCATAGGTCCACATGACAGAAACTTGACAGAGACAGACAGATAACTACATTCCCTTATTCACATTGCACATACCTACCAGAACAGCCTGACAACTACACTGTCATACTTGCATATCGGAAAGTGTCAGTTGCAGATTGATAACTGTGCTCAAATAGTCACCTGCCAGAAAGTAATATCACATCGATAACTAAACTCAAATATTGTAATAGCAGAAACTATAGAGACTGAAAATGACACTCAGTCACAGAGCTTAAAACAAAAACTGACAGATACAGATTGATAGGAAGCTCACATTTCTTTATTCATTCACAGGACCAGGGTGTTGCTGGGTAGGCAGCATTTTTTGCTCATCCCTAATTGCCCAGAGGGCAGTTAAGAGTCAACCACATTGCTGTGGGTCTGGAGTCACATGTAGTCCAGACCAGGTAATGATGGCAGTTTCCTTCCCTAAAGGACATGAGTGAACCAGATGTTCTTTTCTGACAATCGACAATAGATTCATGGTCATCATTCGGCTCTTAATTCCAGATATTTATTGAATTCAATTCCACCATTTGCCATGGCGGGATTCGAACCCGGGTCCCCAGACCATTATCTGGATCTTTGGAGTAACAGTCCAGTGATAATATCACGAGGCCATTGCCTCCCCCATTCACACAGCAGAAAGTGGCAGGGAGACAATGATAATTACACAAACATTCACGTAACAGAAAATGACAGGCACTGACTAACAACTACACTGTCATATTTGCAGTGCAGAACTGACAGGGACAGATTGCTAAATACACTCACACACTCACACAGCAGTGACTGTCTGAGAAAGATTGATAACTGCGCTCTCGTATTCACAATACAGAAACTGACAGGTACAAATTGACATTAACACTCCCAGTTTCACAGCATATTGACTGACACTCCCGCATAAACCTCATAGAAATTGTCAGGTACAGATCGATAATTAAACTCTCATTCACGTAGCAGAGACTGACAGGTAAAGACGGGTGACAACAGTCATATATTTACATAGCAGGAACTGACAGGCATAGATGAATAACTACACTCACATATTAACAGCAGAAACTGAAAGGGGTGGGTGAGTAACTACAGTCACATAATACTTGAACTGCAGAAACTGATAGGGTCACATTGATGACAACAGTCACACATTTACATGACAGAAACTGACAGGTACAGATCGATAACTAAACTCACATATTCACATAGCAGAAACTTTGAGGTAGAGACTGATAATGACAGTCATACATTCACAGAGCAGGAATTCACAGGCATAGATTGATAATTAAACTTATATTTTAACATAGCAAAAACTGACGGGCATCGATTGGTAACTGTATTCACATAATGTCATAGCTGAAACTAACAGGTATGGATGGATAACTACATTCATGCATTCACACAGTAAATACTGACAGTGACTGATACACAAAGGATGGCAGTGTAGTTGTCTATCAGAAACTGTCAGGAACAGATTGATAACTGCACTCAAATATTGACACACCAGAAGGTGACAGGTACAGATTGACATCCAAACTCTCATATTCAGATACCAGAAAATGGCAGGTACAAATTGATAACCACACTCACATATGCACATCAGAGAAACTGACAGGGAAAGACTGATAAAAGTAATCAGCCATTCACATCGCAGAGCCTGGCAGCAACAGAGTGATGACTAAACTCTCACATTCTTATAACAGAAACTGTCATGGATAGACTGAAAATTTATTTATCGAGCATAACCTGACAAGTACAGAGTGATAACTGCTGCCAAACATTCACAGAGTGCATACAAAAATGAACAGATTGATAACTAAACTCCCATTTTCACATGACAGGAAACTGATGGGGACAAATTAGTAAATACACTCATATATTCACATAGCAAAGACTGATATGGACAGAATGATAATTACAATTACACATTCATGCAGCAGAATCTTTCAGGGTAGATTGATAATTGTACAAACAAGCTCCCCAAGGAGAAACTGACAGTCACAGATTTAAAACCACACTGTCATATTCACCAAGTAAAATGTGGCAGGGACAGTGTGACAACTGAACTCAAATATTCACAGAACAATATCTCCCAGGTACAGTGTGATAACAAGATTCTCACATCTGCCCAGCAGAAACTAAACTGATATATTGACGAAGCAGAAATTGGCAGGTACAGATTAATGCCTGCACACTCGTATTGATACAACAGAATGGGCATGTAGGGACTGGTCACAACACTCGTACATTCTTTTGTAGAAACTAACAGGTATAGATTGAGAATTACACCCATACATTCACATAGCACAAATTGAAAGGTACAGACTAATAACGTCACACATTCGGACAGCAGAAATGACAGGAGAAGGTGACCTGAGATATTGAGGGATACTGAGACTCTGCTCAGGAAAAAGAAGAAGGCATACATTGGGTTTAAGCTATCAGACTCAGGTGAATCCCAAGATAGCTACAGAAAGTGTAGGAGCACACTTAAGAGGGAAATCAGAAAGTCAAAAAGAGGGTATGAGATGGATCTGGCAGATTAGGTTAAAGATAATTCCAAGAGGTTCTATAGCTATATTAAGAGTAAAAGGGTGGCTCGGGAGAGAATAGGTCCCCTTAAAGGTCAACATGGTGGTCTATGTGTGGAGCCACAGGAGATGGGGGTGGGAGGGGAATTTTTAATGAATATTTCTCCTCAGTGTTTACTAAGGAGAGAACCATGGATGCTAAGGAAATAAGGGAAACAAGTGGAGATATATTGGACCGCATACATATTACCAGAGAGATGTTTGCAGCCTTCGATCGTATTAAGGTGGATGAATTCCTGAGGCTTGATCAAGTCCATCCTTGAATGATGTGGGAGGCTAGGGAAGAAATTGCAGAGACCCTTGCAGAGATTTTTGCTTCATTTCTAGCCACTGGTGAAGTTCTGGAAGACTGGAGGGTGGCTAACGTTGTTCCATTGTTTAAGAAAGGGAGCAAAGACAAGCCAGGGAACTACAGGCCAGCGAGCCTGACATCAGTGGTACGCAAGTTATTGGAGAGGATACTGAGGGACAGGATCAACCAACATTTGGACAGTCAAGGTCTGATTAGGGATAGTCTGCAAGGAATAGTGAGTTGGAATTCATGCCTGACAAATCTTGTAGAGTTTTTCAAAGAGGTCACCAAGCGGATCGATAAGTGGATGTTGTCTGTATGGACTTTAGTAAGGCCTTTGACTAAGTCCTGCACTGCAGGCCAGTAAGGAAGGTTCGGTTGCATGGGATCCAGGGAGAGTTAGCTAATTGGATTCAAGATTTGCTTGATGGTAGGAAACAGAGGGTGATGGTTGAAGGTTGTTTCTTGGATTGGAGGCCTGTGACTAGTGGTGTGCCACAGGGTTCGGTGCTGTGACCTTAGTTATGTGTTATTTAAATAAATGATCTGGTTGTGAATGTACAAGGTATGATTAGTAAGTTTGCCAATGATACAATATTAGGAGGTGTTGTTGATAGCGAGGAAGGTGATCAAAAATAACAGAGGGATCTTGATCAGATGGGGAAGTGGGCTGACGATTGGCAATTGCAATTCAATACAGATAAGTGTGAGGTTTTGCACTTTGGAAAGTCAAACCAAGGTAGGACTTGCACAGTAAATGTTAAGGTCCTGAGGAGTGTTGTGGAACAGAGGCACCTTGGAATACAAGTACATGGTTCATTGAAAGTGACATCATAAGTGGACAGGGTGGTGAAGAAAGCATTTAGTATGCTGGCCTTCATTGGTTGGAAAATTGAGTATAAGAGTTGGGATGTTATGTTACAGTTGTAGAAGTTTCTGGTAAGGCCACATTTGGAGGATTGTGTACAGTTTTGGTCATCCTCTTATAGGAAAGACATTGTTAAACTGGAAAGTGTGCAAAGAAGATTTACAAGAATGTTGCTGGGACAAGGAGGCCTCAGTTACAGGGAGAGGTTGGCCAGGAGAGTACTTTATTCCTTGGAACATAGGAGAATGAGGTATGACCTTATTGAGGTGTGTAAAATCATAATGGGCACAGATAGGATGAATGCATACAGTGTATTTTTCCCCAAGGATGGGGAATTGAAAACTAGAGGGCAAAGGTTTAAGGTGAGAGGGCAAAGATTTAAGAAGGACCTGAGAGAGTGGTGCATATGTGGAATAGGTGGCCAGAGAAAGTGGTTGAGGCAGGTACAATAGCAGCATGAAAAAAAAACATATGAATAGCAAGGATTTAGAGGGATATGGACCAAATTCAGGCAATTGGAACTAGCTGAATCGGCACCATGGTCAGCATGAACCAGTTTGAACTGAAGGGCCTTTCTCCATGCTGTATTACTGTATGACTGTATGACCTCAGACAACATTGGGACCTTGATCAAAAGGACCAATGGGCTGGGGAGTGTCAGATGGAGTTTAGTCTTGATAAGTATGAGGTGCTACATTTTACAAGGGAAAATCAGAGCAGGACTTGCAGGCTCCGGGGAAGCCAAACCGAAGGTTCTTCGAGTGCAGGTTCATTGCTCCTTGAAATGGAATTACAGATAGACAGGTCAGCAAAGAAGGAGTTTGATACACTTGCCTTTATTGGTCAGTGCATTGAATGTGCGGATTGGGAGGTCATGTTGCGACTATACAGAACATTGGTTAGGCTACTTTTGAAAAACTGCATTCAATTCTGGTGTCCCCTTAAAATAGGGAAGGTGTTTTTAAACTTGAAAGGGTTCAGAAAATGTTTAAAATGTTGTTGCCACGGTTGGAGGCTTGGCCTTTTGGGAGAGACTGAATAGACAGGGCTTATTGGGGCTTATTTTCCACGGAGTGTTGGAGGCTGAGTGGTGACCTCCTAGAAGATTATAAAATTATGAGGGGCATGGATAGGGTGAATAATCAAGTTCTTTTGCCCAGAGTAGAGGGATCCAAAACTGGAGGACATGGGTTGAAGGTGAGAGGTGAAAGGTTTATAAGTAACCTAAGGTGAGCAACGTTTGCTCGCTGCGAGTGGTGCGTAACTGGATTGAACTGCCGAAGGATGTGGTGGAGGATGGGACAATTACAACATTTAAAAGGCTTCTGGATGGGTATAGGATTAGGAAGGGTTGAGAGTGAAATGGGCCAAATGATGGCAAATGGGACGAGATTAATTTACGATATCTGGTTGTCATGGTCGAGGTGGACCCAAGAGTGCTATACATCTCTATGACTGTATGACAGGAACAGATTGTGAGACAATAATAATCATTCACGCTGCATAAACAGACAGGGACAGATAGATGCACTCGCATTTTCACATAGCAGAGACTGACAGATATTGGACAAACTATCCCTCAATAAACCTGAATCTCTTAACAACACAGTACTATTACCAGTGTAATGCGGAAATCACGGAGAGTGATGAAACAAAATAATATGTTACACACAAAAGATTGTCATGAACAGAATAAAACACATTGCCACAATTAAAATCTCACAGGTACTGTGTTCAAAATATCATTAAATGACAATAACCAGTTCATTTTAGAGTGAGCGGGGAGTTTGATCCGTGTACAAAATTTGGTTTGTGTTTCGCATTTCGTTGTAGATCCTGACATCCACGTTGTGTCCCACACTAACCAATCACAGCGAGGCTGATGTCATGGATTCTTGTAAACTACCCAATCAGGAACAAGGCTTTCCCCCATCCTTCATTAGCATTGCTGACACCGTTAGGCTATGAAAAGCGAGCTCCGAGTCCGCTTTCCCTTATTCTGTGTCTGAAAGTGACCGTTATTATGGCAGATGAGAAGAAAGCGCAGCCAACCTCCAAAAAGGGCGCGAAGAAAATCATCAAGAAGGCGCCAGGCAAAGGCAGCAAGAAAAGGAAACGATCCAGGAAAGAAAGTTACTCCAT
>NW_025965689.1:56649-58018 GCF_021869965.1 Rhincodon typus
AAAAATCAGACCAAGCCTCCATGGAGTTTTGAAAATTGAAAAAAAAAGGAGTAAACTTCAAAATCTATTCATGAGACTCGAACAGTTAGTTTGGTTCCCCCGAGGGTGAAACTCAAGTATCGTACCCCACGGGGCACTGTAGCTGCTGCCCTGATCAAGGATTAAAGAGTAACTGGAACATATAGAAGTTGCTGAAAAATGACTTTGGCGACAACTATCCAGGCAAAGTAAAGAGACTGGGTATGTCCGCAACCGAGAATAAAGGACAGAGAGTCAGGGAACACACGTTAATCTTTAGAACGTTTATGAAAAGAAACACAAAGCTTAGGGACATCAATTACACAGACCCAAAATCAATTACAAACTTAAAATGGTTCAGCTGCTTCAGTGAATTGTGGGTGGCCCTTAAAAGAGCCGTTGGGGTTTGGATGTGTGTTTTTCTCAGTACAATGTGGTGTCTCACTTGGAGCTGGTATACTTGGTCACCGCCTTTGTACCCTCCGACACGGCGTGCTTGGCCAGCTCCCCGGGCAGCAGCAACCGCACGGCGGTCTGGATCTCCCGGGAGCTAATGGTGCTGCGCTTGTTGTAATGGGCCAGGCGGGAAGCCTCCCTCGCGATACGCTCGAAAATATCGTTGACGAACGAGTTCATGATGCTCATGGCCTTCGAGGAGATGCCGGTGTCGGGGTGAACCTGCTTCATCACTTTGTAGATGTAGATGGAGTAACTTTCTTTCCTGGATCGTTTCCTTTTCTTGCTGCCTTTCCCCGGCGCCTTCTTGATGATTTTCTTCGCGCCCTTCTTGGAAGTTGGCTGCGCTTTCTTCTCATCAGCCATAGTGACGGTCACTTTCAGACACAGAAAAAAGGAGAAGGCTCGGAGCTCGCTTTTGATAGCCTGACGGCGTCAGCAATGCGAATGAAGGATGGGGGAAAGCCTTGTTCCTGATTGGGTAGTTTACAAAAATGTCAATACATCACATTTAGTCTCTCTCCGAATGGTTAGTGTGGGACACAATGAGGATCTGTCAGGATCTGCAACGAAATGTGAAACACAAACCAAAATTTTATACACGGATCAAACTCCGAGCTCACTCTAAATTGAACTGATTATTGTCATTTAATGATATTTTGAACACAGTACCTGTGAGATTTTAATTGTGACAATGTGTTTTATTCTGCTCATGACAATCTTTTATTTGTAAAATATTATTTTGTTTCATCACTATCTGAGATTTCCTTATTACGCTGTGAGCAACATTGTACTGTTAAGACATTCAGGTTTACTGAGGGACACTTTGCCGAATATCTGTCAATCTGTGCAATGTGAAAATGGGAGTGCAGTTATAGGTCTGTCTGTTTATGCA
>NW_025965689.1:58118-70325 GCF_021869965.1 Rhincodon typus
GAATTTAATTCACTTTCACATTACAAGTGCACCCTGATATACTTATAAAACCACAAACAACGTTGTTCCGGGTGAGCGCGTTAAATCTTTAAACAACAGTTTGAAGTTGCCCTCCCTTCTTGTCCTTGATCAGACTTCATCCACAGTTTCACACTTGGTATCGCAATCCGACAGCTAATCTGGCTTAAACTCCATTCATTTTGAAAGCCTCTCACCGACAGCTGAAAGCCTCATTTACAGTATTCTGCAAAAAATCAGACCAAGCCTCCATGGAGTTTTGAAAATTGAAAAAAGAGGAAACTGCAAAATCTATTCATGAGACTCGAACAGTTAGTTTGGTTCCCACCAGGGTGAAACTCAAGTATAATACCCCAGGGGGCACTGCAGCTGCTGTCCTGATCACGGATTAAAGAGTAACTGGAACATACAGAAGTTGCTGAAAAATGACTTTGGCGATAAATATCCAGGCAAAGTAAAGAGACTGGGTATGTCCGCAACCGAGAATAAAGGACAGAGAGTCAGGGAACACACGTTAATCTTTAGAACGTTTATAAAAAGAAACACAAAACTTAGGGACATCAATTATACAGACCCAAAATCACTTACAAACTTAAAATGGTTCAGCAGCTTCAGTGAATTGTGGGTGGCCCTTAAAAGAGCTGTTGGGGTTTGAATGTGTGTTTTTCTCAGTACAATGTGGTGTCTCACTTGGAGCTAGTGTACTTGGTCACCGCCTTTGTACCCTCCGACACGGCGTGCTTGGCCAACTCCCCGGGCAGCAGCAGCCGCACGGCGGTCTGGATCTCCCGGGAGCTGATGGTGCTGCGCTTGTTGTAATGGGCCAGGCGGGAAGCCTCCCCCGCGATACGCTCGAAAATATCGTTGACGAACGAGTTCATGATGCCCATGGCCTTGGAGGAGATGCCGGTGTCGGGGTGAACCTGCTTCATCACTTTGTAGATGTAGATGGAGTAACTTTCTTTCCTGGATCGTTTCCTTTTCTTGCTGCCTTTGCCTGGCGCCTTCTTGATGATTTTCTTCGCGCCCTTCTTGGAAGTTGGCTGCGCTTTCTGCTCATCAGCCACAGTGACGGTCACTTTCAGACACAGAAAAAACAGGGCCCGGAGCTCACTTTTTACAGCCTGACGGCGTCAGCAATGCTAATGAAGGATGGGGGAAAGCCTTGTTCCTGATTGGGTAGTTTACAACAATGTCAATAATGACATTTAGTCTCTCTCCGAATGGTTGGTGTGGGACACAATGAGGATCTGTCAGGATCTGCAACGAAATGTGAAACGCAAACCAAAATTTTATACATGGATCAAACTCCGAACTCACTCTAAATTGAACTGATTATTGTCATTTAATGATATTTTGAACACAGTACCTGTGAGATTTTAATTGTGACAATGTGTTTTATTCTGTTCATGACAATCTTTTGTGTGTAAAATATTATTTTGTTTCATCACTATCCGAGATTTCCTTATTACGCTGTGAGCAACATTGTACTGTTAAGACATTCAGGTTTACTGAGGGACACTTTGCAAAGATTGACAGATATTCGGCAATGTGAAAATGGGAGTGCAGTTATAGGTCTGTCTGTTTATGCAGTGTGAAAGATTATTATTCTCTCACAATCTATTCCTGTCATACAGTCATAGAGATGTCCAACATGTTAACAGACCCTAGGGTCCACCTCGTCCATAGCAACCAGATATCCTAGATTAATCTAGTCCCACTTGCCAGCATTAGGTACATATCCCTCTAAACCTTTCCTTTTCATATACTCATCAAGAAGCCTTTTAAATGTTGTAGTTTTATCAGCCTCCGCCACTTCTTATGGCTTTCAATCCATAAACACACCACTCAGTGTGTGTGTAAATGTTGCCCCTTCAATTCCTTTTAAATCTTTCTCCTCTCACCTTAAACCTACATCCTCTAGTTTTGGATTCTTCTACCCTGGGGAGAAGATATTGATTGCTCACCTTATCCACATCCCTCATAATTTTATAAATATCGATAAGGTCTCCACTCAGTCTCCAACACACCAAGGAAATATAAAACTGCTGATTCAGGAATAAATAAAGAACTGCCTATTCAGTCTCTCCCTACAGCTCAAACTCTCCACCCATGAAAACATCCTTGTAAACCATTTCTAAACCGTTTCAAGTTTAACAACATCTTTCATATAGCAAGGTGAGACCAGAAGTGAATGCAGTATTCCAAAAGTGGCCGAACCTGTGTTTTGTGCAGCCACATGACCTCCCAATCTATACACTCAATGCACTGACCAATCAAACACCTTCCTCACTGCCCTGTCTACCTATAATTCCACTTTGAAGGAGCTATGAACCTGCACTCCAAGGCCTCTTGGTTTGGCAACACTTCCCTGGAGCTTACCATTACATGTGCATGTCCTGCCCTGACTTTCCCTCAACTTGTAGCACCTCATTTTTCAAGATTAAGCTCCAGTTGCCACTCCCTGGCCCATTGGTCCTTTTGGTCAAGGTCCCATTGTAGTTTGAGGTCATAGAGTCACACAGTAATACTGTATGGACAAAGGCTCTTGAACCCAAACAGGTTCATGCTGACCATGGTGCCCACTCAGCGAGTTCCAATTGCCCGCATTTGGTCCATCTCCCTCTAAACTCTTCCCATCCATGTACCTATTCAAATATTTTATTAGATGTTGCTATTGTACCTGCCTCAACCACTTCCTCTGGCAGCCTATTCCACATGTGCACCATTCTCTGCATGAAGAAGTTGCCCCTCAGGATCTTCTTAAATCCTTGCCCTCTCACCTGAAACCTATGTCCTCTAGTTTTCAATTCCCCATCCCTGGGCAAAAAACACTATATGCATTTATCATATCTATGCCCCTCATGATTTTATACACCTCAATAAGGTCACACCTCATTCTCCTATGTTCCAAGAAATTCTGATCAACCTCTCCCTGTAACTCAGGCCCACCAGTCCTGTGTAAATCTTCTTTGAATGCTTTCCAGTTGAACTATGTCTTTTCTGTAACCGGGCAACCAAAACTGTACACAATACTCCAAGTGTGGTCTCACCGCCGACTGAGACAACTGTCATATAATGTCCCAAGTCCTATACTCAATGCCTTAATCAATGAAGGCTCACATGCCAAATGCCTTTTTCAGGACCTTATCCACCTGTGACGCTGCTTTCAACGAACTATGTACTTGTACTCCTCGGTCCCTCTGTTTCACAACACTCCTCAGGACCTTACCATTTACTGAATAAGGCCTACTTTGGTTTGACTTTCCACAGTGCAACACCTCACGCTTATCTGTATTGAATTGCATTTTCCAATCCTCAGCCCACTTCCCCATCTGATCAAGATCCCTCTAATTTTTGATAACATTCCTCACTATCAATGATACCTTCGAATTTTGCATCATCCGCAAATTTACTAATCATGCCTTGTGCATTCATATCCGGAACATTTACGTTAATAACAAACAACAAAGGTCACAGCACCGACCCTTGTGGCACACCACAAGTCACAGGCCTCCAGTCCAAGAAACAACCTTCAACCATCACCCTCTGCTTCCAACCATCAAGCCAATTTTTAATCCAATTAGCTCGCTTTCCCTGGATCCCATGCAACCTAACATTAGGACATAGAACAATACAGCACAGTACAGGCCCTTCGGCCCACAATGTTGTGCCAAACATTTACCCTAATCCTAAGGTCTATCTAACCTCCACCCCCACTTTATACTATCATCCATATGCCTGTCTAATAGCCGATTAAATGCCCCGAATGAGGCCGACTCCACTACCCTCTCCGGCAATGCATTCCACACCCCGACCACTCTCTGTGTAAAAAGCCTACCTCTGATATCTCCCCTATATCTATCTCCAATCACTTTAAAACTATGCCCCCTCGTAATAGCTACCTCCACCCGAGGAAAAAGTCTCTGGCTGTCCACTCTATCTCTCCCTCTGATCATTTTGTATACCTCTATCAAGTCACCTGTCAACCTTTGTCATTCTAAAGAGAAAAGCCTTAGCTGTCTCAACCTTTCCTCATAAGACCTTCCCTCCATTCCAGGCAACATCCTGGTAAATCTCCCCTGCACCTTTTCCAATGCTTCCACATCTTTTCTGTAATAAGACGACCGGAACTGGACACAAAAATCCAGATGTGGCCCAACCAGGATTTTGTATAGCTGGGTCATAACTTCACGGCTCTTGAACTCAATCCCTCTATTAACGAAAACGAACACACTGTACGCCTTCTTAACAACTCTATCCACCTGCGTGGCAGCTTTCAGGAAACTGTGGACATGAACCCCAAGATCCCACTGCTCCTCCACACTGCCAAGAATCTTTCCGTTAACCCTGTATTCTGCTTTCAAGTTTGTCCTTCCAAAATGAATCACCTCACACTTTTCAGGGTTAAACGCCATCTGCCACTTCTCACCCCAGCTCTGCACCCAATCAATGTTCCTTTGTAACCTCGAGCAGCCCTCCGCACTATCCACAACTCGACCCACCTTTGTATCGTCCGCGAACTTACGAAACCACCCTTCCACTCCTTCATCCAAATCATTTACGAAAATCATAAATAGAAGAGGACCCAGAACAGATCCTTGTGGTACACCACTCGTAACCGAGCAGCATTTTGAATATTTTCTGTGCACTACCACCCTTTGTCTTCTAAGAGTCAGCCAATTCTGAATCCAACCTGCCACATTTCCCCCCTATCCCATGCCTCCTTACCTTCTGCATGAGCCTACCATGGGGAACCTTATCAAACGCCTTACTTAAATCCATGGAAACCATTTCCACTGCTCTACCTTCATCTACGTGTTTGGTCACCTCTTCAAAGAATTCAATAAGGTTTGTGAGGCATGATCTACCCCTCACAAATCCATGCTGACGATCACGAATCAAACTGTGCCTTTCCAAGTGATCATAAATCCTATCTCTCAGACCCCTTACCAATAACTTGCCCACCACTGACATAAAACTGACTGGCCTGTAATTTCTGGGGTTATCCCTATTCCCTTTTTTGAATAAGGGAATGACGTTTGCCTCTCTCCAATCTTCTGGCACTATACTCGTGGACAGTGAGGACGAAAAGATCATCGCCAAAGGCCCTGCGATCTCTTCCCTCGCTTCCCACAGAATCCTTGGATAAATCCCATCAGGCCTGGGCGACTTATCTATCTTCAAGTTCCTCAAAATTCCCAGTACATCTTCCTTACTAACATCGACTTCCTCTAGCCTACCAGCCTGTTTCACACTGTCCTCCTCCACAACCAAATCCCTCTCAGTTGTGAATACCAAAGAAAAGTATTCATTAAGGACCTCTCCTATCTCTTTAGGTTCCGTGCACAAATTCCCTTTACAATCCTCGATCGGCCCTATCCTTTCTCTGGTCATTCCAGCAGTGACCCTTACCTCCCACATCCTGCAAGAGGAGCATGTAACTGCCCTAGCTTTGATTCCCTCTACTCTAGATTTCCAGAAGAATAATAAAAAAAAAGCCTTACCTTAGCCAATGCCCGAATATATTAGTTCCTACCTGGTTCATGTTCTCTGCAGACACACTCGCTCCTCCAAACAAGAGGCTGCTGCTGCACGAGGTAAGTTTTTAAAAAGGAAAAGAAAAATCTTACCTTCCCGTCAGCACCCTCGCACACACTCCCGCTGCTCCCAACCTTATTACGAGCCTGCCATGCAGGACCTTGTCAAAGGCCTTACTAAAGTCCATATAGACAACATCCACAGCCCTACCCTCATCTATCCAATTGGTTACCTCTTCAAAAAGCTTTAAAAGATTGGTCAGGCATGACTTCCCACGCACAAATGCATGCTGACTATTTCTAATCAGATCTTGACTGTCCAAATGTTGGTTGACCCTGTCCCTCAGTATCCTCTGCAATAACCTGCCTACCACTGATATCAGGCTCACTGGCCTGTAGTTCCCTGGCTTGTCTTTGCTATCTTTCTTAAAGAACAGAACAACATTAGCCACCCTCCAGTCTTCCTGAACTTCACCAGTGGCTACACATAAAGCAAAAATCTCTGCAAGGGCCTCTGCACTTTCTTGCCTAGCTGTCCACAACATCCGAGAATGGCACAGATAATTCATCCACCTGAAGGCTGCAAACACCACCTCTATGGTAATATGTATGCGGTCCAAAATATCTTCACTTCTTTCCCTTATTTCCTTGGCATCCACGATTCTATCCTCAGTAAACATGGAGGAGAAATAACCATTAAAAATCCCCATTTCCTGGGGCTCTATACGTAGGCTGCCATGCTGATTTTTAAGGGGACCTATTCTCTCCCTAGCTTCCCTTTTACTCTTAATATAGCTATAGAACTGCTTGGGATTATCTTTAACCTTATCTGCCAGATCCATCTCATTCCCTCTTTTTGCTCTTTTGATTTCCCTCTTAAGTATGCTCCGACACTTTTTATTGTTATCCAGGGATTCACTTAAGCCCAATAGCTTAAAACCAATGTATGGCTTCTTTTTTGTTTTCCTGACCAGAGCCTCAATATCCCTCAATAACTCAGCTCACCTTCTTTTCTCATGTATGTCAATTTCTGTTGTTCAAATGCATGACGTTATTAGTCTGTACCGTTCAGTTTGTTCTATGTGAATGCGTGAGTGCAGTTCTCAATCTATGCCTGTTTCTACTAGGAGAATGCTTGAGTCTTGTTACCAGTCCCTACATGTCCATTCTGCTGTATCAACATAAGAGTGCAGTAATTAATCTGAACCAATCAATTTCTGCTCCGTCAATATGTAGATTTAGTTATTAAACTTGTTGTTTCTGCTGGGCAGATGTGAGTGTAATTATCACACTGTAGCTGGGAGATTTTGTTCTGTGAATATTTTTGTGCAGTTATCACACTGTGCCAGTTTTAACTTTGTGAAAATGAGAGTGTGGTTCTAAATCTGTAACTGTCAGATTTTCCTTGGTGAGTTTGTTTGTACAATTATCAGTCTATCCCTGAAATATTCTGGTGTGTGAATGCATAATTGGAGTTATCATTCTGTCCCTATCAGTCTTTGCTATGTGAATATATGAGTGTTTCTTCCTAATTTGTCCCTGTCAGTTTCCGGTCATGTGAAAACGATAACTAATTTGCCAATCTGGTTATGTTTATTTGTGCTCTGTGAATGTTTGGCAGCAGTTATCATTCTGTACCTGTCAGGTTATGCTTGATGAATAACTTTTCAGTCTATCCATGGCAGTTTCTGTTGTAAGAATGTCAGAGTTTAGTTATCACTCTGTTGCTGCCAGGCTCTGCTACGTGAATGTTTGATTGCTTTTATCAGTCTTTCCCTTCAGTTTCTTTGATGTGCGCATGTGAGTTTGGTTATCAATTTGTACCTGCCATTTTCTGGTATGTGAATATGAGAGTTCGAATGTCAAACAGTACCTGTCAGCTTCTGCTGTGTCAATATTTGAGCGCAGTTATCAATCTGTTCCCGACAGTTTCTGATACGCAAAGGATGGGAGTATAGTTATCTATCTGTACCTGCTAGTTTCAGCTATGAAAATACATGAACGCAGTTACCAATCTATGCCTGTCAGTTTCCGCTATGTTAACATGTGAGTTGAGTTATCAATCTGTGCCTGTGAATTCCTGCTCTGTGAATATAGGACTGTCATTATCAGTGTCTATCTCAAAGTGTCCGTTATGTGAATATGTGAATTTAGTTATTGATCCATACCTGTCAGTTTGTCATGTGAATCTGTGATTGTTGTCATCAATGTGCCAGTGTCAGTTTCTGTAATTCAAATGGGTGACTGTAGTCATTAACCTGCCCCTTTCAGTTTCTGCTATGTTAATATGTGAGTGTAGTTATCCATCTATGCCTGTCAGTTCCCGCTATGTAAATATATAACTGTCATCATCAGTGTTTACCTGTCAGTCTCTGCTACGTGACTGAGAGTTCAGTAATTAATCTATACCTGACAATTTGTTAGGTTTATGCGTGTCAGTTAATATTCTGTGAAACTGGGAGAGTTATCATTAGTTTGTTCCTGTCAGTTTCTGTATTGTGAATACGAGAGTGCAGTTATCAATTTTTTCTCAGACAGTCACTGCTATGTGAATGTGAGAGTGTATTTACTAATCTGTCCCTGTCAGATTTTGTGCTGCAAATATGACAGTGTAGTTGTTAGTCAGTACCTGTCATTTTCTGTGACATGAATGTTTGTATAGTTATGATTCTCTCCCTGCCAATTTATGCAATGTGAACATGAGCCTTATATCAATCTGTACCTATCAGTTTTTGTTTTAAGCTCTGTGACTGAGTGTCATTTTCAATCTCTATAGTTTCTGCTATTACAATATTTGAGTTTAGTTATCGATCTCATGGTAGTTTCTGCCAGGTGACTATTTGAGCACAATTATCAATCTGTAACTGACACTTTCTGATATGCAAATATGGAAGTGCAGTTGTCAGCCTGTTCCTGTTGGTATGTGCAATGTAAATAAGGGAGTGTAGTTATCTGTCAAGTTTCTGTCATGTCAACCTGTGAGTGTCATGAATCTGTCCCTGAAAGTTACTGTAATATGAATGTGTGACTGTAGTTATCAACCTGTCCCTGTCATTTTCTGCCGTGGGGAGAAGATGACTGTAGTTATCAACCTGTTCCTGTAAATTTCTGGTATGTGGGAACCTGAGTATATTTATCATTCTCTTCCTGTCAGTTTCTCTTCAGTGAATATGTTTCTGAAATGATCAGTCTGTCCATGACACTGTTTTGCTACATGAGTGTTTAGTTAGCAATCTGTATCCAGCAGTTTCAGTTATGAGAGTCTGAAAGAGTAGTTATTATGGTTTTTAATCCATACAGATCAGGTACTCAAATACTCAAAAGTTTCCTACTATGTCTGTACTCAATATCAACTTCATATATGTTCATTGTAACGATGTAACAGCTTGATCTATTTGAATACTTTGATTGTAACTTTAAAAATGGCCTTGTTTAACATGCATTCAATGCAGTTATTGAGTGCATATTTGTGAAGGAGATTCAATCTATCCCTTTTCAAATGCTGTGAATGACAATAGGCTTTCAAAAATGAACTTTCCTGGAACTGTGCTAGTTTAGAGAGAAAAAATAAACATGATACATTTATATTTTGTTGGTGGTGTTTGACCCTTGGATTGAATGTATATCTCTGGAAATTGAACTCAATGCAAGTCTTACTCAATCAGCTCTGTGACCATGGAAAGGACATTCTCTGCTCTGACAGTGCAAACATACCTGTTGTTTGGTAAGAGCAGCTGGTCACACTTGGTGCTGTACCACGGAAATATTACATTATCTTGGCCCATCAAATATTTGTCTGGAAAAAGACAAAAGAGAATTCTCCTATAAATCAACATCCAAGTTTGAAAATATCAATACTGATTAGTGCAAAATTTAGTCAATACTCATGTTAATGCCTTGTTTTAAAGCTAGCAATTTGAACAGAGAAGGGTCTGGTTCCATAATTACCCTGAGCTCCTCCTCGTCGCATTCTTTTTTGAGAAATTCTAAAACAATTTACTAAGATACAAAACTAACCGACACCTGTACGGTTCCATGAATGGAATGCTTACACAGTGCAATACCCAGCTCCCAATGCACTAACTAATGAAGGGAAAAACAACAGGCACTATTTCAAATATTTTACTTGAGCCTCTTAACCCAGCGACTACTACATTTATCCTTTACAGGATTAGCATATTTGCATAAAGTGCTTTCACGATTCAATGCCAATTCGCAACAAACAACGTGAAACAGAAGCTAAACGATGATCTTCCATCAGTGTTCAGAGAATCAAAAACCAGAAGAATGACCCCCAGCAGCTTCTTGCCGCTGTGTCTCCCTCAGCAGGCCCACACACAGCCCGAGAAAGGCCTCTCTCTCTCTCCTCTCACCCCCGCCCAGGCCGCTCACTCCAACTTCCAGGACCTGTTGCGGCCCCGTTCGGCCTCTTCCAAACAGTCCCCAGTTCTCCCTGAAGTGAGCCCGAATCAATGCCGCTGTCGGAACCCCGCTCTGTGTCCCAGACTCACATCTCGATGCGCTGCTGGAAGGAGCTTGCTGTTCCCTCGCTCCCCTGGGCGCTGGTCTCTCCATTGCGGTCTGTTTCAAACAAACCTCTTCCACTCACTGAGGAAATGCTCCTCAATGGCAGCGCTGGGAGAGATCCTCACGCATGCGCTCCTCCAGTCAGCACCAAGGTTTCTTCAGGTGGGGAAAAAGGCCAGCATCGAGCATGCGCCGTTTTCCCAATGATTCCCAGAAACAAACATGAATGGGTCATTCGGAGATAACAAGGTGTAGAGCCGGATGAACACAGCAGGCCAAGCTGCATCATAGGAGCCGGAAGGCTGACGTTTCGGGTCTAGACCCTTCATCAGAAATGGGGGAGGGGAAGGGGATTCTGAAATAAATAGGGAGAGAGGGGGAGGCGGCGAAGCGATCCCCTGAAGTTTGTCTGGAGGGAGGAGGGTAACTTCTTCAGGGTAGGCATCCTTAGAATAGGCTTCCCCAATTCCCTTTACTCCCAGTTTGAGCAAAGCGGCTGGGGGCTGTGGGAGAAAGGGCAGAGAACGTTACAAGCTGGAGCATTGGCTTTGATGAAGCTCCAATGGAGCTCATTCCCGGGTCACGTTAATAGCTGCCTCCCTCCGGCTCTCTCACAATCTGATGGGGAAGCGGAGAAGCTGACGGCCATTCGGCCCTATTAATGACTCCACCGTTCAATAACATCACGTCTGATCCCACGTTAACTGCAGTATTCGATCCTGCTGTCCTTCGTCTCATATTAACTCTGTCAAAGTAACATACAGAGCGAGGGAATAAATGGGACATTCTTCCGAAGGCAGAATGTAACTGTTGGAGGGAGTCTTGCGGTGCAGTGGTAGTGTCCCTATTTATGGGTCAGGTGGACCGTGCTAAAGTCATACTCGGACCAGAGGTGTGTAATCGCATCTCTGGAACTCGCTGTACATACCAGTTTGGAGTAGATGACTGATTTTATTCTCAGCATGCTGCAGACAGAAACCTTGTGATGAACGGGGTACCGCAACGAAAGACCCAGCTGTTTTTTGTTTACTTACTCCTGGGACGTGGATGTCGCTGCCTGTCCCAGCATTGGTTGCCCATCCCTCATGGCTCCACTTGAGAAGGTGATGCTGAGCCGCCTTCGAGAACAGTTGTAGTCCACGGACTGCCCACAACGCCGCAAGCAGGCACTTCCGGGGTCTTGATCCAGCGACAGTGAAGGAAAAGGGATATATTTCTAAGTTCGGATGGTGGGTGACTTGGAGGAGAACTTGTCCGATTTCAAGGCGGTGTTCCTCCACATCAGCTGCCCAAATCCTTTTAAATTGATGGATTCGTGAGTATGGAAGATGCTCTTTTTTACGATTTACAAAATTGTCGTTTAAGAGGGCTATTCAACACAGTTTTTGATCCACGGAAGAGGTGTACAAATTGAGAAGAAAAAGAACTTGAAAGAAAAAACGCCCCTGAAGTTGGGGACCAGTTCAAAATCAGGAAAGAAAGGGAGAAATGTTTTGATTACGAAGGAGAAAATGAGGAAAAGAGTAAGCTTGCAGAAGTCATTGAAAAACTAACTGTTAATATGTTGATAAATATGAAAAAGGAAAATAGAGATAAAACTAGGTTGGTACACTCAAATATACGTCACTTACAATCAAAAAAGAGGGGAATCCATTGTGCGGAATTAAAGAAATGGTTATCCAACTGAATACTTACTGTTGTTCTATGTTTACAAATAAGGAAGGAAAAAACACACGAGGAATGTTAAGGAAAACGGAGTTTAGGGAGAGGGAGCAACTGAATCAAATCAGTATTATTCAGGAAATTATGTTTTGAAAATTGATAATATTGAAGGCTGGGAAATACCAGAGACTGATAATTTATGTCCCAGAGCACTTAACACAGTAGCCTTAGAAATGGCGGATGTATTGCTGGTCTTGCTCCAAACCTCTATACGCGCTACAATAAATTGCAAAGATTAGAGGGTAGCTAATGTAAGCAATCTATTTGAAAAGGAAGGTAGAGGAAAAAACTTGGAATTTTAGACCAGACAACCTGCAGGAAAAGAAATGATTTTATTGAAGATAATTTGGATAAAAAGTCAGGATCAGGCAGAGACAGCATGTATTTGAAAGGCCTGTTC
>NW_025965689.1:70825-75023 GCF_021869965.1 Rhincodon typus
TGGAGGAGCGGGTGTGTCTGCAGAGAACGCGAACCAGGTAGGAACTAATATATTCGGGCATTGGCTAATGTAAGGCTTTTTTTTATTATTCTTCTGGAAATCTAGAGTAGAGGGAATCAAAGCTCGGGCAGTTACATGCTCCTCTTGCAGGATGTGGGAGGTAAGGGTCACTGCTGGAATGACCAGAGAAAGGGTAGGGCCGATCGAGGATTGTAAAGGGAATTTGTGCACGGAACCTAGAGAGATAGGAGAGGTCCTTAATGAATACTTTTCTTTGGTATTCACAACTGAGAGGGATTTAGTTGTGGAGGAGGACAGTGTGTGAAACAGGCTGGTAGGCGAGAGGAAGTCAATGTTAGTAAGGAAGATGTACTAAGAATTTTGAGGAACTTGAAGACAGATAAGTCCCCCAGGCCTGATGGGATTTATCCAAGGATTCTATGGGAAGTGAGGGAAGAGATCGCAGGGCCTTTGGCAATGATCTTTTCGTCCTCACTGTCCACGAGTATAGTGCCAGAAGATTGGAGAGAGGCAAACGTCATTCCCTTGTTCAAAAAAGGGAATGGGGATAACCACAGAAATTACAGGCCAGTCAGTCTTGGTGGGCAAGTTATTGGTAAGGGGTCTGAGAGATAGGATTTATGATCACTTGGAAAGGCACAGTTTGATTCGTGATCGTCAGCATGGATTTGTGAGGGGTAGATCATGCCTCACAAACCTTATTGAATTCTTTGAAGAGGTGACCAAACACGTAGATGAAGGTAGAGCAGTGGATGTGGTATACATGGATTTAAGTAAGGCGTTTGATAAGGTTCCCCATGGTAGGCTCATGCAGAAGGTAAGGAGGCACGGGATAGGGGGGAAATGTGGCAGGTTGGATTCAGAACTGGCTGACTCTTAGAAGACAAAGGGTGGTAGTGCACAGAAAATATTCAACATGCTGCTCAGTTACGAGTGGTGTACCACAAGGATCTGTTCTGGGTCCTCTTCTATTTGTGATTTTCGTAAATGATTTGGATGAAGGAGTGGAAGGGTGGTTGAGTAAGTTCGCGGACGATACGAAGGTGGGTCGAGTTGTGGATAGTGCGGAGGGCTGCTCTAGGTTACAAAGGGACATTGATTGGGTGCAGAGCTGGGGTGAGAAGTGGCAGATGGCGTTTAACCCTGAAAAGTGTGAGGTGATTCATTTTGGAAGGACAAAGTTGAAAGCAGAATACAGGGTTAACGGAAAGATTCTTGGCAGTGTGGAGGAGCAGTGGGATCTTGGGGTTCATGTCCACAGTTCCCTGAAAGCTGCCACGCAGGTGGATAGAGTTGTTAAGAAGGTGTATGGTGTGTTAGTTTTCGTTAATAGAGGGATTGCATTCAAGAGCTGTGAAGTTATGCTCCAGCTATACAAAATCCTGGTTCGGCCACATCTGGATTATTGTGTCCAGTTCCGGTCGTCTTATTACAGGAAAGATGTGGAAGCATTGGAAAAGGTGCAGGGGAGATTTACCAGGATGTTGCCTGGAATGGAGGGAAGGTCTTGCGAGGAAAGGTTGAGACAGCTAAGGCTTTTCTCTTTAGAATGACAAAGGTTGACAGGTGACTTGATAGAGGTATACAAAATGATCAGAGGTATAGATAGAGTGGACAGCCAGAGACTTTTTCTTCGGGTGGAGGTAGCTATTACGAGGGGCCATAGTTTTAAAGTGAGTGAAGATAGATATAGGGGAGACATCAGAGGTAGGCTTTTTACACAGAGAGTGGTTGGGGTGTGGAATGCATTGCCGGAGAGGGTAGTGGAGTCGGCCTCATTAGGGGCATTTAATCGGCTATTAGACAGGCATATGGATGATAGTATAAAGTGGGGGTGGAGGTTAGATAGACCTTAGGATGAGGGTAAATGTTTGGCACAACATTGTGGGCCGAACGGCCTGTACTGTGCTGTATTGTTCTATGTCCTAACGTTAGGTTGCATGGGATCCAGGGAAAGCTCGCTAATTGGATTAAAAATTGGCTTGATGGTTGGAAGCAGAGGATGATGGTTGAAGGTTGTTTCTTGGACTGGAGGCCTGTGACTTGTGGTGTGCCACAAGGGTCGGTGCTGTGACCTTTGTTGTTTGTTATTAACATAAATTTTCCAGATGTGAATGCACAAGGCATGATTAGTAAATTTGCAGATGATAGAAAATTCGAAGGTATCATTGATAGTGAGGAATGTTATCAAAAATTAGAGGGATCTTGATCAAATTGGGAAGTGGGCTGAGGATTGGAAAATGCAATTCAATACAGATAAGCGTGAGGTGTTGCACTTTGGAAAGTCAAACCAAAGTAGGCCTTATACAGTAAATGGTAAGGTCCTGAGGAGTGTTGTGAAACAGAGGGACTGAGGAGTACAAGTACATAGTTCGTTGAAAGCGGCGTCACAGGTGGATAAGGTCCTGAAAAAGGCATTTGGCATGCGAGCCTTCATTGATTGAGGCATTGAGTATAGGACTTGGGACATTATATGACAGTTGTATAAGTCGGCGGTGAGACCACACTTGGAGTATTGTGTACAGTTTTGGTTGCCCGGTTACAGAAAAGACATAGTTCAACTGGAAAGCATTCAAAGAAGATTTACACAGGACTGGTGGGCCTGAGTTACAGGGAGAGGTTGATCAGAATAGGACTTTATTTCTTGGAACATAGGAGAATGAGGTGTGACCTTATTGAGGTGTATAAAATCATGAGGGGCATAGATATGATAAATGCATATAGTGTTTTTTGCCCAGGGATGGGGAATTGAAAATTAGAGGACATAGGTTTCAGGTGAGAGGGCAAGAATTTAAGAAGATCCTGAGGGGCAACTTCTTCATGCAGAGAATGGTGCATGTGTGGAATAGGCTGCCAGAGAAAGTGGTTGAGGCAGGTACAATAGCAACATCTAATAAAACATTTGAATATGTACATGGATGGGAAGAGTTTAGAGGGAGATGGACCAAATGCAGGCAATTGGAACTCGCTGAGTGGGCACCATGGTCAGCATGAACCTGTTTGGGTTCAGGAGCCTTTGTCCATACTGTATTACTGTGTGACTCTATGACCTCAAACTACAATGGAACCTTGACCAAAACGACCAATGGGCCAGGGAGTGGCAGCTGGAGCTTAATCTTGAAAAATGAGGTGCTACAAGTTGTGAGCGAAAATCAGGGCAGGACATGCACACGTTATTTTTCCTGAATCAGCAGTTTTATATTTCCTTGGTGAGTTGGAGACTGAGTGGAGACCTTATCGATATTTATAAAATTATGAGGGGTGTGGATAAGCTCCAGGGAAGTGTTGCCAAACCAAGAGGCCTTGGAGTGCAGGTTCATAGCTCCTTCAAAGTGGAATTATAGGGAGACAGGGCAGTGAGGAAGGTGTTTGATTGGTCAGTGCATTGAGTGTATAGATTGGGAGGTCATGTGGCTGCACAAAACATAGGTTCGGCCACTTTTGGAATACTGCATTCAATTCTGGTCTCGCCTTGCTATATGAAAGATGTTGTTAAACTTGAAATGGTTTAGAAATGGTTTACACGGATGTTACCGTGGGTGGAGAGTTTGAGCTGTAGGGAGAGACTGAATAGGCAGTTCTTTATTTTTCCTGAATCAGCAGTTTTATATTTCCTTGGTGAGTTGGAGACTGAGTGGAGACCTTATCGATATTTATAAAATTATGAGGGGTGTGGATAAGGTGAGCAATCAATATCTTCTCCCCAGGGTAGAAGAATCCAAAACTAGAGGATGTAGGTTTAAGGTGAGAGGAGAAAGATTTAAAAGGAATTGAAGGGGCAACATTTACACACACACTGAGTGGTGTGTTTATGGATTGAATGCCATAAGAAGTGGCGGAGGCTGATAAAACTACAACATTTAAAAGGCTTCTTGATGAGTATATGAAAAGGAAAGGTTTAAGAGGGATATGTACCTCATGCTAGCAAGTGGGACTAGATTAATCTCGGATATCTGGTTGCCATGGACGAGGTGGACCCGAGGGTCTGTTAACATGTTGGACCTCTCTGTGACTGTATGACAGGAACAGATTGTGAGAGAATAATAATCTTTCACACTGCATAAACAGACAGACCGATAACTGCACTCCCATTTTCACATTGCCGAATATCTGTCAATCTCTGCAAAGTGGTGTCCCTCAGTAAACCTGAATGTCTTAACAGTACAATGTTGCTCAC
>NW_025965689.1:75123-84769 GCF_021869965.1 Rhincodon typus
TTTGACAGAGTTAATATGAGACGAAGGACAGCAGGATCGAATACTGCAGTTAACATGGGATCAGACGTGATGTTATTGAACGGTCGAGTCATTAATAGGGCCGAATGGCCGTCAGCTTCTCCGCTTCCCCATCAGATTGTGAGAGGGCCGGAGGGAGGCAGCTATTAACGTGACCCGGGAATGAGCTCCATTGGAGCTTCATCAAGGCCAATGCTCCAGCTTGTAACGTTCTCTGCCCTTTCCCCCACAGCCCCCAGCCGCTTTGCTCAAACTGGGAGTAAAGGGAATTGGGGAAGCCTATTCTAAGGATGCCTACCCTGAAGAAGTTACCCTCCTTCCTCCAGACAAACTTCAGGGGATCTCTTCTATCCGCCTCCCCCTCTCTCCCTATTTATTTCAGAATCCCCTTCCCCTCCCCCATTTCTGATGAAGGGTCTAGACCCGAAACGTCAGCCTTCCGGCTCCTATGATGCAGCTTGGCCTGCTGTATTCGTCCAGCTCTACACCTTGTTATCTCCGAATGACCCATTCATGTTTGTTTCTGGGAATCATTGGGAAAACAGCGCATGCGCGATGCTGGCCTTTTACCCCACCGCCCCCCAAACGATCCTTGGTGCTGACTCGAGGAGCGCATGCGTGAGGCTCTCTACCAGCGCTGCCATTGACGAGCATTTCCTCAGTGAGTGGAAGAGGTTTGTTTGAAACAGACCGCAATGGAGAGACCAGCGCCCAGGGAAGCGAGGGAACAGCAGGCTCCTTCCAGCAGCACATCGAGATGTGAGTCTGGGACACAGAGCGGGGTTCCGACAGCGGCATTGATTCGGGCTCAGTTCAGGGAGAACCGGGGACTGTTTGTAAGAGGCGGAACGGGGCGGGAACAGGTCCTAGAAGTTGGAGTGAGCGGCCTGGGCGGGGGTGAGAGGAGAGAGAGAGGCCTTTCTCGGGCTGTGTGTGGCCCTGCTGAGGGAGACACAGCGGCAAGAAGCTGTTGGGGGTCATTCTTCTGGTTTTTGATTCTCTGAACACTGATGGAAGATCAACGTTTAGCTTCTGTTTCACGTTGTTTGTTGCGAATTGGCATTGAATCGTGAAAGCACTGTATACAAATATGCTAATCCTGTAAAGGATAAATGTAGCAGTCGCCGGGTTAAGAGGCTCAAGTAAAATATTTGAAATAGTGCCTGTTGTTTTTCCCTTCATTAGTTAGTGCATTGGGAGCTGGGTATTGCACTGTGTAAGCATTCCATTCATGGAACCGTACAGGTGTTGGTTACTTTTGTATCTTAGTAAATTGTTTTAGAATTTCTCAAAAAAGAATGCGACGAGGAGGAGCTCAGGGTAATTATGGAACCAGACCCTTCTCTGTCAAAATTGCTAGCTTTAAAACAAGGCATTAACATGAGTATTGACTAAATTTTGCACTAATCAGTATTGATATTTTCAAACTTGGATGTTGATCTATAGGAGAATTCTCTTTTGTCTTTTTCCAGACAAATATTTGATGGGCCAAGATAATGTAATATTTCCGTGGTACAGCACCAAGTGTGACCAGCTGCTCTTACCAAACAACAGGTATGTTTGCACTGTCAGAGCGGAGAATGTCCTTTCCATGGTCACAGAGCTGATTGAATAAGACTTGCATTGAGTTCAATTTCCAGAGATATACATTCAATCCAAGGGTCAAACACCACCAACAAAATATAAATGTATCATGTTTTTTCTCTCTCTAAACTAGCACAGTTCCAGGAAAGTTCATTTTTGAAAGCCTATTGTCATTCACAGCATTTGAAAAGGGATAGATTGAATCTTCTTCACAAATATGCACTCAATAACTGCATTGAATGCACGTTAAACAAGGCCATTTTTAAAGTTACAATCAAAGTATTCAAATAGATCAAGCTGTTACATAGTTACAATGAACATATATGAAGTTGATATTGAGTACAGACATAGTAGGAAACTTTTGAGTACCTGATCTGTATGGATTAAAAACCTTAATAACTACTCTTTCAGACTCTTGTAACTGAAACTGCCGGATACAGATTGATAACGAAACACTCACGTAGCAAAACAGTGTCATGGACAGACTGATCATTTCAGAAATATATTCACTGAATAGAAACTGTCAGGAAGAGAATGATAAATATACTCAGGTTCCCACATACCAGAAATTTACAGGAACAGGTTGATAACTACAGTCATCTTCTCCCCACGGCAGAAAATGACAGGGACAGGTTGATAAACTACAGTCACACATTCATATTACAGTAACTTTCAGGGACAGATTCATGACACTCGCAGGTTGACATGACAGAAACTTGACAGATAACTACACTCCCTTATTTACATTGCACATACCAACAGGAACAGGCTGACAACTGCACTTCCATATTTGCATATCAGAAAGTGTCAGTTACAGATTGATAATTGTGCTCAAATAGTCACCTGGGAGAAACTACCATTAGATCGATAACTAAACTCAAATATTGAAATAGCAGAAACTATAGAGATTGAAAATGACACTCAGTCACAGAGCTTAAAACAAAAACTGATAGGTACAGATTGATATTAGGCTCATGTTCACATTGCATAAATTGGCAGGGAGAGAATAATAATTATCCAAACATTCATGTCACAGAAAATGACAGGTACTGACTAACAACTACACTGTCATATTTGCAACGCAAAATCTGACAGGGACAGATTGGTAAATACACTCTCACATTCACATAGCAGTGACTGTCTGAGAAAAAATTGATAACTGCACTCTCGTATTCACAATACAGAAACTGACAGGAACAAACTAATGATAACTCTCCCAGTTTCACAGAATATTAACTGACACGCATAAACCTAACAAATTGTCAGGTATAGATTAATTACTGAACTCTCATTCACATAGCAGAGATTGACAGGTAAAGACTGATGATGACAGTCATATATTTACATAGCAGGAACTGACAGGCATAGATGGATAACTACACTCACATTTTAACATAGCGGAAACTGAGAGGCATAGATTGGTAACTGCGTTCGTGTATTTTCATAGCTGAAACTAGCAGGTACAGATAGATAACTACACTCCCATCCTTTGCATATCAGAAGCTGTCAGGAACAGATTGATAACTGCACTCAAATATTGACACAGCAGAAGCTGACAGGTACTGTTTGACATTCAAACTCTCACATTCACATCCCAGAAAATGGCAGGTACAAATTGATAACCAAACTCACATGCGCACATCAAAGAAACTGAGAGGGAAAGACTGATAAAAGCAATCAGACATTCACATAGCAGAGCCTGGCAGCAACAGAGTGATAACGAAACTCTGACATTCTTACAACAGAAACTGCCATGGATAGACTGAAAATTTATTCATCAAGCATAACCTGACAGGTACAGAATGATAACTGCTGCCAAACATTCACAGAGCACAAATAAACATAACCAGATTGGCAAATTAGTTAGTCTGCTCCTATGATGCTGCTTGGCTTGCTGTGTTCATCCAGCCCTGCACCTTGTTGTCTCAGATTCTCCAGCATCTTCAGTTCCTACTATCTCTGGCAAATTAGTTATTATTTTCACATGACAGGGATAAATTAGGAAAAAACACTCATATATTCACATAGCAAAGACTGGTAGGGACAGAATGGTAACTACAATTACACATTCACACACCAGAATATTTCAGGTCTGGACTGATAATTGTGCAAACAAACTCACCAAGGAAAAACTGACAGTTACAGATTTAGAACCACACTGTCATTTTCACAAAGTTAAAACTGGCAGGTACAGTGTGATAACGGCACAAAAATATTCACAGAACAAAATCTCCCAGCTACAGTGTGATAACTACACTCACATCTGCCCAGCAGAAACAACAAGTTTAATAACTAAATCTAGATATTGACGGAGCAGAAATTGATTGGTTCAGATTAATGACTGCACTGTTATGTTGATACAGCAGAATGGACATGGAGGGACTGGTAACAAGTCTCAAGCATTCTCCTAGTAGAAACAGGCATAGATTGAGAACTTCACTCACACATTCACATAGAACAAACTGAACGGTACAGACTAATAATGTCATGCATTTGAACAGCAGAAATTGACATACATGACAAAAGAAGGTGAAGCTGAGTTATTGACGGATATTGAGGCTCTGGTCAGGAAAACAAAAAAGAAGCCATACGTTGTTTTTAAGCTGTTGGGCTTAAGTGAATCCCTGGATAACAATAAAAAGTGTAGGAGCATACTTAAGCGGGAAATCAAAAGAGCAAAAAGAGGGTATGAGACGGATCTGGCAGATAAGGTTAAAGGTAATCCCAAGCAGTTCTATAGCTATATTAAGAGTAAAAGGGAAGCGAGGGAGAGAATAGGTCCCCTTAAAAATCAGCATGGCAGCCTACGTATAGAGCCCCAGGAAATGGGGAATTTTAATGGTTATTTCTCCTCCATGTTTACTGAGGATAGAATCATGGATGCCAAGGAAATATGGTAAAGAAGTGAAGATATTTTGGACCGCATACATATTACCATAGAGGTGGTGTTTGCAGCCTTAAGATGGATGAATTACCTGTGCCTGACCATTCTCAGATGTTGTGGAAGGCGAGGCAAGAATGTGCAGAGGCTCTTGCAGAGATTTTTGCTTCATGTGTAGCCACTGGTGAAGTTCAGGAAGACTGGAGGGTGGCTAATGTTGTTCTATTGTTTAAGAAAGGTTGCAAAGACAAGGCAGGGAACTACAGGCCAGTGAGCCTGATATCAGTGGTAGGCAGGTTATTGGAGAGGATACTGAGGGACAGGATCAACCAACATTTGGACAGTCAAGGTCTGATTAGAAATAGTCAGCATGCATTTGTGCATGGGAAGTCATGCCTGACAAATCTTTTGGAGCTTTTTGAAGAGGTAACCAAATGGATAGATGAGGGTAGGGCTGTGGATGTTGTCTATATGGACTTTAGTAAGGCCTTTGACAAGGTCCTACATGGCAGGCTAGTAATAAGGTTTGGAGCAGCGGGAGTGCGAGCCAGGGTGCTGACAGGAAGGTAAGATTTTTCTTTTCCTTTCTAAAAACTTAGCTCGTGCAGCAGCGGCCTTCTTGTTTGGAGCAGCGGGTGTGTCTGCAGAGAACGCGAACCAGGTAGGAACTAATATATTCGGGCATTGGCTAAGGTAAGGCTTTTTTTTATTCTTCTGGAAATCTAGAGTAGAGGGAATCAAAGCGAGGGCAGTCACATGCTCCTCTTGCAGGATGTGGGAGGTAAGGGTCACTGCTGGAAAGACCAGAGAAAGGGTAGGGCTGATCGAGGATTGTAAAGGGAATTTGTGCACGGAACCGTGATAGGAGATAGGAGATAAGAGATAGGAGAGGTCCTTAATGAATACTTTTCTTCGGTATTCACAACTGAGAGGGATTTGGTTGTGGAGGAGGACAGTGTGAAACAGGCTGGTAGGCTAGAGGAGGTCGATGTCAGTAAGGAAGATGTACTAGGGATTTTGAGGAACTTGAAGATAGAGAAGTCCCCCGGGCCTGATGGAATTTATCCAAGGATTCTGTGGGAAGCGAGGGAAGAGATCACAGGGCCTTTGGCGATGATCTTTTTGTCCTCACTGTCAACGGGTATAGTGCCAGAAGATTGGAGAGAGGCAAACGTCATTCCCTTGTTCAAAAAAGAGAATAGGGATAACCCCGGAAATTACAGGCCAGTCAGTCTTACGTCAGTGGTGGGCAAGTTATTGGTAAGGGCTCTGAGAGATAGGATTTATGATCACTTGGAAAGGCACAGTTTGATTCGTGATAGTCAGCATGAATTTGTGAGGGGTAGATCGTGCCTCACAAATCTTACTGAATTCTTTGAAGAGGTGACCAAACACGTAGATGAAGGTAGAGCAGTGGATATGGTATACATGGATTTAAGTAAGGCGTTTGATAAGGTTCCCCATGGTAGGCTCATGCAGAAGGTAAGGAGGCATGGGATAGGGGGAAATGTGGCAGATTGGATTCAGAATTGGCTGACCCTTAGAAGACAAAGGGTGGAAGTGCACAGAAAATATTCAACATGCTGCTCGGTTACGAGTGGTGTACCATAAGGATCTGTTCTGGGTCGTCTTCTATTTGTAATTTTCGTAAATGATTTAGATGAAGGAGTGGAAGGGTGGTTTCGTAAGTTCACGGACAACACGAAGGTGGGTCGAGTTGTGGATAGTGCGGAGGGCTGCTATAGGTTGCAAAGGGACATTGATTGGGTGCAGAGCTGGGGTGAGAAGTGACAGATGGTGTGAGGTGATTCATTTTGGAAGGACAAACTTGAAAGCAGAATACAGGGTTAACAGAAAGATTCTTGGCGGTGTGAGGAGCAGTGGGATCTTGGGGTTCATGTTCACAGTTCCCTGAAAGTTGCCACGCAAGTAGATAGAGTTGTTAAGAAGGCGTATGGTGTGTTAGCTTTCGTTAATAGAGGGATTGAGTTCAAGACCCGTGAAGTTATGCTCCAGCTATATAAAATCCTGGTTTGGCCACATCTGGAGTATTGTGTCCAGTTCCGGTCACCTTATTACAGGAAAGATGTGGAAGCATTGGAAAAGGTGCAGGGGAGATTTACCAGGACATTGCCTGGAATGGAGGGAAGGTCTTATGAGGAAAGTTGAGACAGCTAAGGCTTTTCTCTTTAGAACGACAGAGGTTGACAGGTGAGTTGATAGAGGTACACAAAATGATCAGAGGTATAGATAGAGTGGACAGCCAGAGATTTTTTCCTCGGGTGGAGGGAGCTATTATGAGGGGGCATAGTTTTAAAGTGAGTGGAGGTAGATAAAGGGGAGACATCAGAGGTAGGCTTTTTACACAGAGAGTGGTCGGGGCGTGGAATGCATTGCCGGAGAGGGTCGTGGAGTCGGCCTCATTAGGGGCATTTAATCGGCTATTAGACAGGCATATCGATGATAGTATAAGGTGGGGGTGGAGGTTAGATAGACCTTCGGATTAGGGTAAACGTTTGGCACAACATTGTGGGCCGAAGGGCCTGTACTGTGCTATATTGTTCTATGTTCTAACGTTAGGTTGCATGGGATCCAGGGAAAGCTAGCTAATTGGATTAAAAATTGGCTTGATGGTCGGAAGCAGAGGGTGATGGTTGAAGGTTGTTTCTTGGACTGGAGGCCTGTGACTTGTGGTGTGCCACAAGGGTCAGTGCTGTGACCTTTGTTATTTGTTATTAACATAAATGTTCCGGATGTGAATGCACAAGGCATGATTAGTCAATTTGCAGATGATGCAAAATTCGAAGATATCATTGATAGTGAGGAATGTTATCAAAAATTAGATGGATCTTGATCGGATGGAGAAGTGGGCTGAGGATTGGAAAATGCACTTCAATACAGATAAGTGTGAGGTGTTACACTTTGGAAAGTCAAACCAAAGTAGGCCTTATACAGTGAATGGTAAGGTCCTGAGGAGTGTTGTGAAACAGAGGGACTGAGGAGTACAAGTACGAAGTTCGTTGAAAGCGGCGTCACAGGTGGATAAGGTCCTGAAAAAGGCATTTGGCATGTGAGCCTTCATTGATTGAGGCATTGAGTATAGGACTTGGGACATTATATGACAGTTGTATAAGTCGGTGGTGAGACCACACTTGGAGTATTGTGTACAGTTTTGGTCGCCCGGTTACAGAAAAGATATAGTTCAACTGGAAAGCGTTCAAAGAAGATTTACGCAGGACTGGTGGGCCTGAGTTATAGGGAGAGTTTGATCAAAATAGGACTTTATTTCTTGGAACATAGGGGAATGAGCTGTGACCTTATTGAGGTGTATAAAATCATGAGGGGCATAGATAGGCTAAATGCATATCGTGTTTTTTGCCCAGGGATGGGGAATTGAAAAGTAGAGGACATAGGTTTCAGGTGAGATGGCAAGGATTTAAGACAAACCTGAGGGGCAACTTCTTCATGCAGAGAGTGGTGCACAAGTGGAATAGGCTGCCAGAGAAAGTGGTTGAGGCAGGTACAATAGCAACATCTAATAAAATATTTGAATAGGTACATGGTTGGGAAGAGTTTAGCAGGAGATGGACCAAATGTGGGCAATTGGAACTCACTGAGTGGGCACCATGGTCAGCATGAACCAGTTTGGGCTCAAGAGCCTTTGTCCATACTGTATTACTGTGTGACCCTATGACCTCAAACTACAATGGGACCTTGACCAAAAGGACCAATGGGCTGGGGAGTGGCAGCTGGAGATTAATCTTGAAAAATGTGAGGTGCTACAAGTTGTGAGCGAAAATCAGGGCAGCACTTGCACACTTAATGGTAAGCTCCAGGGAAGTGTTGCCGAACCAAGAGGCCTTGGAGTGCAGGTTCATAGCTCCTTCAAAGTGGAATTACAGGTACATAGGGCAGTGAGGAAGGTGTTTGATTGGTCAGTGCATTGAGTGTATAGATTGGGAGGTCATGTGGCTGCACAAAACATAGGTTAGGCCACTTTTGGAATACTGTATTCAATTCTGGTGTCACCTTGCTATATGAAAGATGTTGTAAAACTTGAAACGGTTTAGAAAAGGGTTACAAGGATGTTGCCGGGGGTAGAGTGTTTGAGCTGTGGGGAGAGACTGAACAGGCAGTTCTTTATTTATTCTTGAATCAGCAGTTTTATATTTCCTTGGTGTGTTGGAGGCTGAGTGGTGACCTTATCGATATTTATAAAATTATGAGGTGCATGGATGGGGTGAACAATCAAGATCTTCTCCCCAGGGTAGAAGAATCCAAAACGAGAGGACGTGGGTTATCGGTGAGAGGGGAAAGTTTTAAAAGGAATTGAAGGGGCAACGTTTGCACACTGAGTGGTGTGTTTATGGATTGAATGCCATAAGAAGTGGCGGAGGCTGATAAAACTACAACATTTAAAAGGCTTCTTGATGAGTATATGAAAAGGAAGGGTTTAGAGGGATATGTACCTAATGGTAGCAAGTGGGACTAGATTAATCTAGGATATCTGGTTGCCATGGACGAGGTGGACCCTAGGGTCTGTTAACGTGTTGTATATCTCTATGACTGTATCACAGGAACAGATTGTGAGAGAATAATAATCTTTCACACTGCATAAACAGACAGACCGATAACTTCACTCCCATTTTCACATTGCAGAGATTGACAGATATTCGGCAAAGTGTCCCTCAGTAAACCTGAATGTCTTAACAGTACAATGTTGCTGACAGCGTAATAAGGAAATCTCAGATAGTGATGAAACAAAATAATATTTTACAAATAAAAGATTGTCATGAGCAGAATAAAACACATTGTCACAATTAAAATCTCACAGGTACTGTGTTCAAAATATCATTAAATGACAATAATCAGTTCAATTTAAACTGAGCTCGGAGTTTGATCCATGTATAAAATTTTGGTTTGTGTTTCACATTTCGTTGCAGATCCTGACAGATCCTCGTTGTGTCCCACACTCACCATTCGGAGAGAGACTAAATATCATGTATTGACATTGTTGTAAACTACCCAATCAAGAACAAGGCTTTCCCCCATCCTTCATTAGCATTGCTGACGCCATCAGGCTATAAAAAGCGAGCTCCGAGCCCGCTTTTCTTTATTCTGTGTCTGAAAGTTACCGTCACTATGGCTGATGAGAAGAAAGCG
>NW_025965689.1:84869-87502 GCF_021869965.1 Rhincodon typus
CCCACACTCACCATTCGGAGAGAGACTAAATGTCATGTATTGACATTTTTGTGAACTACCCAATCAGGAACAAGGCTTTCCCCCATCCTTCATTAGCATTGCTGACGCCATCAGGCTATAAAAAGCGAGCTCCGAGCCCGCTTTCTTTTAATCTGTGTCTGGAAGTTACCGTCACTATGGCTGATGAGAAGAAAGCGCAGCCAACTTCCAAGAAGGGCGCGAAGAAAATCATCAAGAAGGCGCCAGGCAAAGGCAGCAAGAAAAGGAAACGATCCAGGAAAGAAAGTTACTCCATCTACATCTACAAAGTGATGAAGCAGGTTCACCCCGATACCGGCATCTCCTCCAAGGCCATGAGCATCATGAACTCGTTCGTCAACGATATTTTCGAGCGTATCGCGAGGGAGGCTTCCCGCCTGGCCCATTACAACAAGCGCAGCACTATCAGCTCCCGGGAGATCCAGACCGCCGTGCGGCTGCTGCTGCCCGGGGAGCTGGCCAAGCACGCCGTGTCGGAGGGTACAAAGGCGGTGACCAAGTATACCAGCTCCAAGTGAGATACCACAGTGTGTTGACAAAAACACACATCCAAAACCCAACGGCTCTTTTAAGGGCCACCCACAATTCACTGAAGCAGCTGAACCATTTTAAGTTTGTAATTGATTTTGGGTCTGTATAATTGATGTCCCTAAGCTTTGTGTTCCTTTTTATAAACGTTCTAAAGATTAACGTGTGGTCCCTGACTCTCTGTCCTTTATTCTCGGTTGCGGACATACCCAGTCTCTTTACTTTGCCTGGATATTTGTCGCCAAAGTCATTTTTCAGCAACTTCTATATGTTCCAGTTACTCTTTAATCCTTGATCAGGGCAGCAGCTGCAGTGCCCCGTGGGGTATGATACTTGAGTTTCACCCTCGGGGGAACCAAACTAACTTCGAGTCTCATGAATAGATTTTGCAGTTTACTCCCCATTTTTTTCAATTTTCAAAACTCCATGGAGGCTTGGTCTGATTTTTTGCAGAATACTGTAAATGAGGCTTTCAGCTGTCGGTGAGAGGCTTCCAAAATGAACGGAGATAAAGCCAGATTAGCTGACGGATTGCGATACCAAGTGTGAAACTGTGGCTGAAGTCTGATGAAGGACAAGAAGGGAGGGCAACTTCAAACTGTTGTTTAAAGATTTAACGCGCTCACCCGGAACAACGTTGTTTGTGGTTTTATAAGTATATCAGGGTGCATTTGTAATGTGAAAGTGAATTAAATTCAAAGAAAAATTAAATTATTCATTCCTCTTTGCAAAACTGGAGGTTTTTCAAACTTGTCCCGATGAGGTATGAAGCCTGAATATCTCCCGTGGCAACGAAAAAAAAAAATGACGGTGCGATTTCTGGGTTGTTAAAATTTCCAAATCTCTATGTGCATTTGTCCGATTTTTTTTTCAGAATGCAGAATGTGGGGCTTTCTGCTGTGGCGGAGAGGCTTTCAAAATGAACCGAGATCACGGGAAAGTCTGATACAGCACAATAAGTGAGGGCCACTTTACAAAATTGTCTGAAGACGGTGTTGCTTAGGGAGTGAGAACGAGAGATTGTGTGAAGTGCGCGTTTGTAATGTGAAAGGAAATTAAATCGTAAGCATTTATGCACTATTCTTTGTAAAACGTCTTCCTCGTATTGTCCATATTGGCGGGCTTTTCAAATCGGAAAGAAAACGTACTGGCATCGCAAATGTGGAAATATATTGTTGATCTGGTGCAATCGGGAGGGTGATTGTGAAATATTGTTTAAAGCAGTACTGCGCTCACCCAGAAAGAAATAGTGGTGTGATACTTTTATTGATATATCTGGGTACTGATGTGAATTAAAATCAATTTTCAGCGGGTTCTTTCTTTTTGCTTCCGCTTATTCTTAAGGTTCAGGGAAATAAAAACAGCAAGGTCAGAAATAGACAGATTCAACTCGGCCAGGGAACGAGACAGAGATTGTGTGAAGTATGAAGGTGTATTCTAAAAGTAAATTATCTGAAGTATGAACGCATTCTTTGTAAAACTGTTTTATACATTTTGGCGGGCTTTTCAAATCAGAAAGAAAGCGGTTGATGATTTGGCGCCGGTATTTTCCGGCCTCCGCCCCGGGACCTCTCCGGATTGGTGAGTGAAGCAGATATCTGATTGGGAATTGAAACTACATTCGGTGGTGCTGAACAATATGACCATTCAGCAATGGCCGCACCCCCATTCCTCCCGAAGGTATAAGAGGGCGGGATGTGGGCGCGTTGCATCATTCTCTGTGAAAGTGCATGTGAGATTGTGGTAATGTCTGGGAGAGGAAAGGGCGCTGGTGGAAAAGCTCGCTCCAAGGCGAAGTCCCGGTCGTCTCGGGCTGGCTTGCAGTTCCCGGTGGGCCGTGTTCACAGGCTCCTGAGAAAGGGTAACTATGCTGAGCGTGTGGGTGCCGGAGCGCCGGTCTATCTGGCTGCGGTGCTCGAGTATCTGACGGCTGAAATCCTCGAGCTGGCCGGTAACGCGGCCCGGGACAACAAGAAGACTCGCATCATCCCCAGGCACCTCCAGCTGGCCGTGCGCAACGACGAGGAGCTCAACAAGCTGCTGGGAGGGGTGACCATCGCTCAGGG
>NW_025965689.1:88002-107974 GCF_021869965.1 Rhincodon typus
TCACAATAAGCTCAATTTTCAGCGAGATATTTTCAAACAGTGTCAGACACCACCAAGGAACTACAGGTTTATTATTTTTCTTCCTACATTCACAAGGCAAACCACTCCATTTCCAATAAATGTCACGTTTCACAGCCAATTGACATTAACACCACTTTTGAAGAGGGATAGGCTGAATCCTCATCCAAAATATACACACAGTACTGAAATCAAATCTATATCTATTAAGGGCATTATTAAAGTTACAACTAAGGTAATAAAGTGATTAAGTTTTTGTATAGTTTCAACAATCTTGTATAAGGTAGGTGTTAAATAGAAATATAGAAGGAAACTGCACTCTCAGACAGGACATAGTCCCCAAAGTAAAGGATGAGTCAGACTTACACTTAGTTAGGAACCACTGAAAAGGACAGAATGACTCCTTTCATAAATCTTTATCCCTAAGATAGGCGTAACAAATAAATAATGTGAATTCCAAACACGCATTCTGTGCCAAAGTCTGACAAGTAAACAAACCAAAGAGCTACAAATGCTAGAAATCAGAAACCAATCCAGAAATTGCTGGAGAAACTCGGCAGGGCAAGCAGAAGCTATGGAGGGAGAGCAGCGTTAATGTTTTGGGTACAGTGACCTTTCTTCAGAACTGAATTTTTCCAGGAATTTCTGTTTTTGTTTCTGTCAAATAGACAATGATTACTGCACGCATGCGCACACAGCTCCTTACTGATGTAAAATTAGATCCAAAAGCAAACACGATAACCACAAGGACTAATGGCTATGGAAATCCATGTACAGTGCATGTAACTGAAAATGATGCGTACAATATGATTATCACTTGTACATACAGAGTGATAGAGGTCTACAGCACAGAAAAATATCCTTCAGCTCATCCACTTTGGAGAGGATACAAAAAATGTCTCCCATGATGTTGTCTGAAATGGGGGATTTTAGCTACACTCGCATGCACAAACTGACAGACAGATAGCTAACTATACTGCCATATCCACTTAGCAGAAGCTGACAGGTACAGATTGATAATTAAACTCCCATATTCACATAGCGGAAAATGACAGGTATAGATCAAAAACTACGACTCCACTTTCAACGAACTATGAACCTGCACTCCAAGAAATCTTTGTTCAGAAACACTCACCAGCACCTTACCGTTAAGTTTCCAAGTCCTGCCTGATTTGCCTTTCCAAAATGCAGCGCCTCGCATTTATCTAAATTAAACTTCATCTGCCTCTCCTTGGCTCATTCGCCCTTCTGATCAAGGTCCTGTTCATTGTGCTCTGAAGTAACTTTCTTTGCTGTCCGTATCACCTCCAATTTTGGTGTCATCTGCAAACTTACTAACCATAACACCTTTGTTCACATCCAAGTCATTTATATAAATGACAAAAAGCAGTGGAGCAGCACTGATCCTTGTAGCACACCGCTGGTCACAGGCCTCCAATCTGAAAAGCAACCACCACCACCACCACCCTCTGTTTTCGAACTTTGAACCAGTTCTGTTTCCAACTGGCTAGGTCTCCCTCTATTCTGTGTGATCTCACCTCACAAACTACTCTACCATGAGGAACCCTATCAAATGCCTTACTGAAGTCCATATAGATCACGTCCACCACTCTGCCTTCTTCAAGCCTCTTTGTTAATTCTTCAAAAAACTCAGTCACATTAGTGAGACATGATTTCCCATAATCAAAACCATGTTGACTATCCCTAAATAGCCCTTGCTTTTCCAAATATATGGAAATCCTGTCCCTCAGGTTCCCCTCCTACAACTTGTCCAACACTGATGTCGGGCTCCCTGGTCTATAGTTTCCTGACTTTTCCTTACCATCTTTCTTTAATAGTGGCATCTCATTAGCCGACCTCCAGTCTTCCGGCATGACTACTAAATTTATTTATTTGGATCGCAGAAGCTGATAGGTACACATTGATAACTACAAACCAATAGGGAAAGATTGATAAATACACTGCCACATTCACGTAGCACAATCTGTCATGGATTGACTGATAGTTACACAAACATGTTCACTAAACTGACACTGACAGGTACAAATCGATACCTGTAGTTAAGCATTTACAAAGCAGAAACTAATAGGGTCAGATTGGTAAATACACTCAGACATACACACAGCAAGTATTGACAGGCACCAGTGATAAATACACATACATATGCACAAGGTAAAAATATACAGGAATAAATTGATGAGAACATATCTAGTTGAACATAACGTAAACTGAGATGTACGGATTGATAACTTCACTCACATATTCACTAAGCAGAAACTAATAGTTACAGTTTTGTAACTACTCAGCCATTCATACAGCAGAAACTAACAGGAACAGAATGATAACGACATATATATTCACAGAACAGAAACTGCCAGGCATAGTTGGATAACTTCACATAGACGTTCAAATAGCTGTAAAGGCCAGGGAGAGAATGATAACTGCACAGACATTCAAAAACCAAAAAATCTGACAGGTACAGTGTGATAATTGCATTAACACATTCAAAAAACTAGGAACTGATGGGTAACGATTAATAATTGCATCATACATTCACAAAGCAGAAACTGACAATTACAGAATAATGATTGCACTGTAAAATTCACAGGGCAGAATCTGACAGGGACAGGTTATTAGATACACACACACATTCTCATTGTAGAAACTAACAGGTACAGATCGACAACTACATTTGCATATTCACAGAGCAGAATCTGACAGGGACAAATCAATAACTAAACTCCTGTTGAAACAGCAGAAACTGACATGTAGAGACTGATTACAACACTCCCATTCTCATAGCTGAAACTGACAGGTACAGAATGAAACATTTATTCACATTCACAAACTCGATACTGACAGGCATTAATAACTATAGTCTCACATACACAACAGTGTCTGACAGGGACAGATTGGTAAGTACACTCTCACGTGCACATAGCAGTAAATGTCAGAGAAAGACTGATAACTGCACTTTCATATTCCCAAAGCAGATACGGACAGGGACAGTAGGAACTGCAGATGCTGGAGAATCTGAGATAACAAGGTGTAGAGCTGGATGAACACGACAGGCCAAGCAGCATCAGAGGAGCAGGAAGGCTGACGTTTCGCTCCTAGACCCTTCTTCAGAAATGGGGGAGGGGAAGGGGTTTCTGAAATAAATAGAGAGAGAGGGGGAGGCGGATATAAGATGGGTCGAGGAGAAGATAGGTGGAGAGGAGACAGACAGGTCAAAGAGGTGGGGATGGAGCCAGTAAAGGTGAGTGTAGGTGGGGAGTTCGGGAGGAAATAGGTCAGTCCAGGGAGGACGGACAGGTCAAGGGATTGGGATGAGGTTAGTAGGTAGGAGATGAGGGTGGGGCTTGAGGTGGGAGGAGGGGATAGGTGGGTGGAAGGACAGGTTAGGGAGGCAGGGACGAGCTGGGCTGGTTTTGGGATGTGGTAGGGGGAGGGGAGATTTTGAAGCTTGTGAAGTCCACATTGATACCATTGGGCTGCAGGGTTCCCAAGCGGAATATGAGGTGCTGTTCCTGCAACCTTCGGGTGGCATCGTTGTGGCACTGCAGGAGGCCCAGATAACTCATTTAAGGAAATTCTGAGGGGCTGGATTTACATGCGTTTGAAACTTGCCTCTAAGCCATGCCTTTCCTTGACTCAGACCATAATGGGGACTCAGCTCCAGTCTGCTCCAGACCGCACCAGATTCTCACTTCCAGACTGCTCCGGGTACCACTGGGCATTCACCCCTAGTCTGCTCCAGACCCCACGGAGGACCTGCCTCCAGTACACTCCAGACTTCACCAGGGACTCGGCTGTCGCAACTTTCACAGGCACAATACCTCTGATTAAAACGCAGTCCATGAAGCAGTTCAAACTCTGGTCTCTCCCTTCCCGACTGACCCTCTCCCCTCAACATCCCAGTTGACCATATGTCTGAGCATAAGGTCCTCTGGAGTTGAAGCATCTATTTGACCAAGTGGCAACCTGCAATTAACTTTCAGACCTGGTCTCAGAAACAAATAACAATTTTTAAAAGAAAAACAACTGCAAATCGGAGTCTACTACTTGTAGCTCTCAGTTCAGTTTTAAATCTAAGATATATAGATTTTGTTTTGTTTAGTAAAGGTATTAATGGATATGGGCAAAGGAAGATATATATAGAGTTTGGCCACAGATCAGCCATGATCTTATTCAGTGCTGGAACATGCTTAAATGGCTGAATGGCCTACTCCCACTCCTTTGTCCTTCTAAGTTTCAAACCAAAACTGATAAAAGAAATTACAAATCAGAAAGCAGTTCCGACATGATATATTTTGTTAGGTGTCTTTCCTTGAATATTGTTCAGTTCTGTTTGTTGCGTTTTATTTTGTAACAAGTAGACGTAGTCAAAAGCTTTTAATTTGGAATTGTAGTCTCTTATCAATGAGTATGTATATAAAAGAACACACACATATTTTATAAAAAATATATTATGTGGGCAACTTTATCACCATATCATCTTCACATTTCCAATCTGGTTAATTTTGCAATTAGTTATTTTGACCATTGATATGTTTGCAGATCTGCTGCACAGCAAAAATAGATGTGTAAATGATTAGGAGATCATGTGGCTTGTACAACTGTGAACTTGAATGCCTGTGATGATAACTCTTACCCTGTCTGTCATGTGGCATCTCATGTTTGTTCAGCTTATCATATGCAGTTTTGGTGCTTAGAACAACGTTTTCATGGCCATATAAACACCGCAAGCTATCAACACTCTTTCAACTGTTGGCTTTTGCAATGCATGATGACTTAAAATATGCATTTCGTCCACATTTGATTCTACAGTGACTTAGAAGATATAAGGTAGAGATATGCATGTAATCTGGAGTGAGTGTGGTTTTTATATTTAGACTTTGGCTGATAAGTCAACCACAACCACAATATCATGGACTAACTAGACGCTGTATTGCACAGCTAGAAATAAAAATCAGAGCTCTGTTTAAAAATAACATATTCCATGCAGTGTAAGACTGCTTAAAATCTGCTTATTTCCCACATTTCAAAAGTACATATAAATGTTAAATTGAGTGCCCTTTTAGCTGATCATCGTGTCACTATCTTGGGAACTGTGTAGAATCCCCAGTGTGGAACCAGGCCCAATAAATCCACACTGATTCTCAGAGGACTCCAACCAGACCCATCTCGCCACCCTATCCCTGTAACCCTGCATTTCTTGTGGCTAATGCACCTATTCTACATATCCTTGAACACTATGGGCAATTTAGCATGGCCAATTCACCTAACTTGCACTGTGTGTTCTTAGAACCAGTTTCATGCAAGTTCTAACTCTTTAGGGAACATGTTATTATGGGGAGGTGAAGGTTTAGTGGTATTATCACTAGACTATTAAGCCAGAAAGTCAGCTAGTGTCTTGAGGGCCTGGATTCAAATCCCGCCAAGGCAGATGGTGGAATTTGAACACAATTTTAAAAAGGGGATATCCTTCTGGAATTGAGAATCTACTGATCAAACCATTGTTGATTGTTGGAAAAAAAAACATCCAGCTCACTAATATCCTGCCAGGAAGGAAATCTGTTGTCCCCACCTAGTCTGGCCTACTTGTGAGTCCACGCACACAGCAATGTGGTTGACTCTCAACTACCCTCTGAATTTCCTTGGCAAGCCAGTCAGTTCAAGGGAGATGAGGGATGGATGACAAATGCTGGCCAGCCAGTGATGCCCAGGTACCACAAGCGAATTTTGAAAAAAAATGTTGGCTACAGATTTATTGAATTCAGCCCTGTTTATTCACAATCTTGGTATAAAAGAGCCAGTACGCCACAACTATCAAGACTGTAAAGGAATATAAGAAGGCAATGCAAGCACTACATATGTGTTTCGTGAAATAAGTATTTGACAATGGGAGTCTGAACTTCCATAACACACAGATTCAGCAAGTCTCATTGAAACTGCACGGTGATCATCATGGGTTTTGTAAGAGTATGTAACTTTTTGTTGAAGGTGGAGATTCAGTGAGACACATTGGAACCAGGAGCCTTAGGTTCGAAAAGAAAACAGAAACTACCCAGCTGCAGGGTGAGGAGCAGTTTGTCATAGAACTGAGAGGAGGAGGAGGAGGAGCAGATACATTTTCGGACCATCAAAATCCTGCAAGAAGGACTGACTTCAAACCCTCCCTTCCTCTCCACATAGAAAAGAAATGACAGTCAATTCCCCTGCAAAGAGAATAAACTGTAATTTGCAACAATTCCTAGGCCCAACCGCCCAGCCACAAATTGAGAACCACTGCAGTTGGCAATAATATGATATCATCACCATAAAAGGAAAATAAAAATGTGTGAGGATAACATCTTATTTCACTTGTTAGGTTACAATATTCATTCACAGCCTCATTTTATTTCTTTCCTGTATTTTTCTGTATCCAAAAAATTCTGGGGGTGAACAATGTTTATCTCATTGTTTCTGCTTATCCTACGTGCAAATGAAGGTTTGCATATTAGGATTGGATGTGGATTCAGTTTGAATTTGCATATTGGTAGTTAAAAATATCCATTTGGCCACATGATGGAGGATACATTTGTTGCAATAAATGCATTGTTTTTCCTGTTCATTGATGGACTTGAGTGATTTTATTTATCTTAGCTAATCAGCATAATCAACAAAATGAACCATTTTTAGTGATCAACTTGGTTCTATTTAACATTTCAAGTGACTTATGCAATTATGGGAACATAGGAACTTAGAAACGTAAGAAACCCATTCCGCCCCTCAATCTTGTTTCGCCATTTAGTGGTTAATCTGTGGCCTTTGGTCCATATCTCATATCTCTGCATAACAAAAACACATCTATCTGAAATTTAAAATTGACAACTGATGAAGAATCCCCTGTCAATTATGGAAGAGAGTTCAAAACCTTTACTACACTTTGTGTGTAGAAGCACTTCCTAACATCTCTCTTGAATGGTCTGGTCCTAATTCTCAGACTATGCCCTCCCTAATTCTCGAAACTCCAACTCAAGGAAATTATGTATCCTTACCTTGCCTTTTCTTGTTAATACTTTTAAAACATCAATCAAATCTCCGCTTAGTACCTACTGTGTTGAAGCAGGCCATTTGACTTGTCGAGTCCACACTGACCCTCTGAAGAGCATTCCACCCAGACCTGCCCTCTACTCTATCCCACCAACAGTGCATTGCCTGTGTCTAACCCATTTAGCCTGCACATCCCTAGGCACTATGGACAATTTAACATGGTCAATCCATCTTAGCCTGCACCTCTTTGGACTATGGGAGGACATGGAGAGAATGTGCAAAATCCACTCTGACAGTTGCCCAAGGCTGGAATCGAGCCTGAGTCCCTGATGCTGTGAAGCAGCAGTGCTGACCGCTGAGCCACCATATCACCCCAACAATTTCTTGAGATACCGGGTCTAATTTGTATAATCTCTCCCCAAAATTCAACCTCGGAAGCCCAGGTATCATTCTTGTGAACTTACGTTGTACTCCCTCCAAGGTCAATCTATATTCCCGAAGGTGTTGTGTCCAGATCTGCTCACAGTACTGCAAGTAGGGTTGTTATTTGAAGACACTTTTGCCATTAGGCTCATGACTGTGTAAAATGACATGTTAGCTCACATTTAAAAGTATCAAAATGTGGAGAAACGCAATAATAAACTTATTGTTTGAAGTAACCATGTGATGATTCATCTTTATAGTATGAAGATGAATCAAGATACAGAAGGGAAATCGAGGGCTTGTGATGTGGCACAATGAAAACAATCTGTCTCTCAACATCGGCAAAACTACAGAACTGATCGTCAACTTCAGAAAGAAAGGAGGAGAACACGCCCCTATCTACATCAGTGGAACTGAGTTTGAGAGAATGAAGAGCATCAAGTTCCTTGGAGTGACGATAACCAACAACCTGTCTTGGACTTCCCACATAGATGTGATGGTCAAGAAGGCTGATCAAAACCTCTTCATCCTCGGGCATCTCAGGAAATTTGATATGCCAGTAAGGTCCCTCACCAACTTCTACAGATGTAACTGCTCTGACCACGACTGTAAAAAACACAGATGGTAGTGTGCACAGCCCAGACGATCACAGAAGCCAGCCTTCCATCCATTGACTCTACTTACATTTCTTGCTGCCACGGAAAGGCAACCAACAACATCCAAGATCCATCACACCCTGGTAACGAACTCCTACAACCTCTTCCGTCAGGCAGGAGATACAGAAGCCTGAACACATGCAGGTTCAGGAACAGCTTCTTTCCAGCTGTTATCAGTCTGTTGAATAGACTCTAGCCTCAAATAATGTAACCTGTATGTCTCTAAGTCTTTTTGATCGGTACACCCTTTGCTTGCTGTGATCTGCCTGTACCACTCTTAAACAAAGCTGTTCACTGTATTTCAGTACACACGACAATAAAATCAATCAATTGTAAAATCAGTTATAATCTGGCTGGTTTTGATATTTTCTTTTCTTTCTCCGTTCGCTGCATCTGTTTGTCTTTTGTGTGAATGGGGCTGAAAACAATGGGTTTAAACCATAAACATTAATTACATTACTTTATGCTCTCATTTTTACTCTGCTGTTGTTAGTAAATTGATAAGTTTTAACTTCAGCTACAAACTGGAGTCTGGAATTGATTATTCACAGAGTCTGGGACTGGTTATTCAAAAACAAGTCTGATTAGGAACCACTTGGCTCAATTTTGAGGGTCCTTGAAAGTTTTAATTCTACCATATGGCAAATACTGTACACAGGTTGAAAGGCTGTTTTGATTTGAATGTCTGTCTTTATATCATGACAATTTATTGAATTATGCATAGCTCTGTCTGCTCTTGCAAACCAATTTAGAAGTTGGGGCCATTATCTTGCATTTTCCACCTGAGAAACATAACATCCCTACAGTGTGGAAGCAGGCCATTTGGTCTATAAAGTCTACACTGACAACCCAAAGAGCATCCAATTCACCCCTGCCCTGTAACCCTGCGTTCCCCATGGCCAATCCACCTAACTTGCACATCTTTAGCCTGTGTGAGGAAACCGGAGCACCTGAGGGAACAAACAGTCGCCCAAAGCTAACCACTGAGCCACCACACTGGATGAGCACTCCAATCCTGTGTAGACCAACTGGTAGAGGTAGTCACCGACATCTTCAATCTCTCCCTCCTACAAGCCGAAGTCCCCACCTGCTTCAAGAAGACCATCATCATCCCCGTACCCAAGAAAACACATGCTGTGTGCCTTAATGACTACCGACCAATATCTCTGATTTCAATAGTCATGACGTGCCTCGAGAGGCTGGTCATGGCCCACATCAACTCCAATCTCTGCTACAGCTTGCCTACCGACATAACAGGTCCTCAGTGGATGTCAGCGAATGTGTAGATGGCGTTCATTTTGAATTTGGCAACACAGTCGTGGGTGTACAGGGAGTAAAGTAGGGGACTGAGGACAGTTCCTTGGGGTGCTCCAGTGTGGAGTGTTATCGTGGAGGAGTTGCAGTTGCCTATCCTCATTGATTGCAGCCCTAGGGTCAGAAAGCTGAGGATCCAGTTGCAGAGGACGGAGCTGAGTCAAAACTGCATGACCTTGGGTTGCCTCCCAGGAAGACTGATCTGACTTCTGAAGCGGTGACAGAGGAAACAAGTGTGTCTGGAGCTATCAGGGCAGGCGTCACCAATGCTGGGGGTATTCTGCTCAAACTGACCGGAGAAATCATTGAGCATGTCAGGGAGGGATGTGTCATTATCCATTATCTTACACTGTTTCATTTTGTGTTCATGATGATTTGTCCACAGACGTGGATGACTGCTTCTTGTTTGATTTTCTGAAGATGTCAGTCAATGCTAGCTTTTCCAGATGACCCTGAGAAAAATTCTGTCCCACTGATAACTATTCTTTAATGGCTTGAATTTTCAACAGCTGATCAGGCAGGGAGCTTTAAAATCCTCCCGCTGTAGCATAAATGGCCAAACTCATTCTCTGATTCCCCGGTTGAAAATACTTCAAATATCCAGCTCCTCTCACTGTTTGATCATTATGTTATCTCCCAGCTTTGCTGACGTCATTTCCCAGGCACTGACCTCTTCAATGAGCGAACAGCTGCTTTCTGTTTAAACATATTGTTCATCCCCAGTGTTGAAGAGCCTGCAAAGTCCTTTGATCAAGAATCAAACTGCAGTTAACTTCCAGGCCTGGACTCATAGCTAATGTATTCGTTCTCCCTTTTTAAAACACACACACAAAAAACAAAACAGTCCAAAGGTCGCCTTAACCTGTCAGGTCACAGTTCACAGCTCCAAACCAAACTGATTCAATAGCAGTTTCTTCCCTGAAGAGCCAACTTAGGTAACCAACTCCCACTACAAGAGTAAGGAGGTCATGTAAAACATTTGTATGACTCAAGCTTAGCATCAACATGACTACCGTGTTAATTTCTTTGTGCCATACTTTAGGAAGGGCATGAAAGCATTGGAGAGCTTCCAATCACATTCCTGACTTGTGTCTTGTTGATGGTGCTCAGGTTTTGTGGAGTTAGGAGTTGAGTTACACACTGCAGGATTCTGAGTCTCTGACCTGCTGTTGTCACCACAGTATTTATATGGTTGGTCCAGTTCACTTTCTGGTTAATGGCATATCGGCAGACAGGGATTCATTGAATGTAATGGCACTGAATATCAGGGGACAATGGCTAGATTGTCACTCAATGGTAAACCCCTGGATGTTGATTATGGGGGTGGGGAATCGGGAATTCAGTGATGGTGACAGTGTTGAATGTCAAGGAGTGATAGTTCTATAATCTATCAATGGTAACCCCCAGAATATTGATTGTTGGAGGATTCAGAGATGTTGATAGCATTGAATATTAAGTAGTGATGGTTAGATTCTCTCTCAAACCTAAAACTGAAGCAGCAAAACTGCCAAAGTAAGTGATAAAAAAATTAGTTCATTACAGAAGAACATCAATGAAGTCACCAAGAGGAAAAAAAAAGCTTAAAGAAGCTCAGTCAGATGCATGGAGAAGTGTTTATTGTTAATGGTGTGATTGACATCCAAATGTTCTGCAGAGAGCTCAGGAAGGAAGCGATAAACGAGCCTATGTTTGACCATTTTCCACCATCATGACCAAAGTGGGTGAACTGCAACCAGTTTGATCAGCCGCTACTTCACTGTTGCATAAAGGGAAGGATCTCTCGTCCAACGGTGACCAGGGCTTGCGTATAAATCTGTAGAATCTACCATCTCATATGTATGCTCCAGCTGGAAGAAAAATAAACATTTGTACAACATTTACAAATGATGTAAAATTTCAGTGGTCTGTCATTTCATTTTTCTCTCCTCCCCTACATCCCCCAACCCGTCCTCCCCATCACCCTGTTCTTATCTTTATGTTATTTGAATCTGGGGTCTTCCCATAGCTGGCACATGTATTCACTGACCTAAGGGTCCATTGAAACATAGACAATTGGAGCCAGAGGAGGCCATTCAGCCCTTTTGAACCTGCTCCAAAACGTTCATGGTGGTCACAGTCGATCAACCCATGAGCTTGACTTTATACTGTCCTCTTGACATTCAGGGATGGGCAATAAATGAACAGCACACAAATCCCATGAATGAACATTTAGATTATTCCCACATTTCACACCTCCCTCCCTGGCCCACCATTATGATTTGATTTGCTTTCGCCTCAAGTGGTCTATCCAACTCCTTCCAGAAATCATTCACTGTTTTGACCTTAACTGCTTTCAATGGCACCCCACTCTATGGGTGATGACTTTTCTCCTGATCTCAGTCTTCCCATCTCCTTTAGACTTTGATCTCCTGGTTCTGGACTGCCCCCCAGTCATCAGGATTTGCCTGTCTAGTTCTTTTCATTTTTTTTCTCCCTTAGGTTTCAGCGAGGTCCCCCACTCATGCTTCTAAACTTGAGTCAATATAATCCTAACTGATCCATTGTCTCTTCATACGTCAGTCCTACAGTCCTATGAATCAGTCTGGTAAACATTCGTTGCAATCCCTCCTTAACCAGAACATCCATCCTCAGATAAGGAGATCATAACTGCACACACGATATAGTCTGATGTGTCATCTCACTCTGTATATTTGCAGCAAGACAGCCCTGCTCCTGGACTCGAATCCTCTCACTATCAAGGCCAACATCACATTTGCCTTCTTGGCCGTCTGCTGCTCCTGCAATGCTCACTTTCAGCAACTGGTGTACAAGGGACACCCAGGTCTCAATGAACATCCTCCTGTTTCAATTTATAGCCGTACAAATAACAATGTGTCTTCATGATTTACCTATTTATCCTCACATTGGTGAGGTGACAGTCTAGTTGTATTATTGCTAGACTATTAATCTAGGCACCCGAGTTGAGTTCTCACCATAGCGTATGATGGAATTTGAATCAGTTTCTACAAAAAAAGGCAATCTGGAATTAAGAGTCTAATGATGACCTTGAAGCTGGATCACTAATGTCCTTTAGGGAAGGAAACTGCCATCCTCACTTGCTCTGGCCTTCATGTGACTCCATACCCACAGCAATGTGGGTTGATTCCCGACTGCAGTCTGAGCAATTGGGGTGAGGAATAAAATGCTGGGCTTAACCATTAATGCCCATGTCCCATGAATGAATAAACAAACAAAAATAAAACTCACATCTAGAAAAATGCAGAATGTTAAAACCATTTTTCATCGAAATAATTTCCCCTTTGGGAATATTTTGTTTGCTCAGGTTAAAGGGAATGTAATTTTGTCTAATTCCACTTTACAGTTTACCTTCAGTAGACTTAGAGATTAAGGCATGTCAAGTGCCTCTGAGATTTTCTTTTTAATCTGCTTTTGGTTTTAGCAGGAAAACGTTGCTCTTATAGAGTCATAGAGTTACAAAGATATAGAACATGGAAACAGACTGTACAGTCCAATTTGTCCATGTCGACCAGGTTTTGTAAACTGAACTAGTCCCATTGGTTTGTGTTTGGTCCATATCCCACTCAACCCTTCCTATCCATGTACCTGTCCAAATGTCTTAAAGGTTGTAATTATATCTGCCTCTTCTTCTGGCAGTTTGTTCCAAATACACGCCACCCTCTGTGTGAAAAGTTTCCCCTCAGGTCTCTTTTAAATCTTTCCTTTCTCGCCTTGAACCTATGATCTCTAGTTTTAGACTCCCCTACCCTGGGGCAAAGAACTTGGCTATTCACCTTATCTCTGTCCCCCATGCTTTTATAAACCCCTTTAAGGTCATCCCCTCACCCTCCAATGCTCCAGGAATAAAAGTCCTAGCATCTCCTTGTAACACAAGCCTTCCAGTCTTGGTAACTTCCTCTGATTTCTTTTTTTCTTTACTCTTTGTAGTTTAACAACATCTTTCCTATAGCAGGGTTAGGAGAATTGTACACATTACTTCTATTACTGCCTTAAAGTTTATACGACACTTTCAGACACTGAATCTGTGCACCTCATTTTCCTCCAGCTCATCAAAATTACTTTAAATTCATATTCCCCCAACAATGGCTGAAAGGACCTTTAGCCATGTCTGACCCAATTCCTGCACTTCTGCCTTCACCTCTTCTCTGTTCTCGCACAACACTGACAGGATCCCTCTGGTCCTCACTGACCACCCCACCAGCATCCACATTTGTTAGCCGCCTTTCCCACCAGCTCTATAGCGGGATGCCACCACCAGACACATTGTCACAGCCCCCTCCCTTGTCAACCTCCCGCAGGGACTGTTCCCGCTGATCCACTCCTCCTCCGGTCCCCACACATTCCCACAGCCCCACGGCAGCTTCCCCTGCAACCCCTGAATAGGCAATATCGGCCTGTTTACTTCCTCCTTCCTCACTATCCCACTATCCATCCATAAAAATGACGCCGAGCTTCCAGCCAATTGCCCCTTCAACATCCTATCGTGTTCCGCCCAGCCAACATCTCCATCTCACAGTCTTGCGAAAGTAGAAGAAGAGCATCTTGTCTCCCACTTAGAGGCCCTGCAGCCTTCGGGGTTCAGTATCGAGTTCAATCGTTTCAGACCCTGATGTACTTCCTTTCATGTCCTTTACCTAGCCCCCACACCCGAGGCCTGTTATACATGGACTGCTTTCAGCACAGCTATTCTCACCTTCTCATTGTCCCCATTAACAGTTTTTTTTAAAAATTTCTTCCTAGCTTAATATCAACCATGCATTTAACGGAATGGTTGATATTAAGCCTGTCTTTGACGACCTGTGTTTATATCTGTCTGGGCTGTTTGTCCCCCATCCCCTCACTCCTTTCTCTGCCACCCCCCTGTCTTCAGTCATATACCATACTTTGTTAGCTACTATTAGTTCTGGAGAAGGCTCACTGGACTCAAAAATGTTAACTGTTTCTCTGTCGCCAAAAATGCTGCCAGACCTTTTGAGTTTCTTTAGCACTTTCTATATTTACGAACTGTAACATTAACTGTGTTTCTTTCTCTCTCTCTCTCTCTTACCACAGATGCTGCCGGACCTATTGGGATTTACAAGCTACTAGTGTTTCTGTTTCAGACTTACGGCGTCTGCCGTTCTTGGTTTCATTTAATTTATTTCATTAAATTTACGCTTGCTCATTATAGACCTGCCCACAAATAGAAATGCGTGCTTGTCTGTCGCTCCATGTGTTCCCCTATTGTGACAGTATTCAATGCAATTAAACATGTCCTCGACCTCCACGACTTGCACCTCTCGTAATAAAGACCAATAAGCAATGGAAGTTGAAGTGCAGACAATTAGATATGCACTTGTGATGCCAAGTCTTGCAAGGCTGTGGGCCGAGTGCTGAGAAAAATGGGCTTTCAAGAGTTACGTGATTGTTTTTGACAGGCGCAGACCTAATGGCCCTTTCTCTGTGCTGTAGATCTAAATACCTCTGTGCCTAAGACACTTTCCAGTTAATATTGAAGTGATTTTCTGAATCCACGGTGCTTTCAGATGATAGGTTCTGACCAGTTATTACTCTCTGTACTCAAAAGATTCTTCATAATTTATAGTTACAGTTTTAAACAGAGACGGGAAGCATCTATTTTCTTTCTGAGGTTGGTGAGTTTTTTTTTGAATTCCCTTCCTTAAGAAACAGTGTATGTAAAATCTTTAGATATTTCTAAGGCAGAGGTGGATGGATGCTTGATTATAAACTGGGATGAAGGATTATCGAGGACATAAGCATGAATGTAGAGGTGATGGCATATTAAATGGTGCAGCAGGGTAGAAAGGCTGAGCGGCTCCCCTTTGTTTCCTGTTCGCATGTTTCTATCATTCTGATGTGCATTTTGCACCTAATTTCATGATAATACAGCTTCCCTTACAGAGAGCCGTGAAGACAGCTCAGTTCAACATGAAAACCAGCCTTCAATCCATCGACACTTCCCGTGCATCAGGAAAAACAACCAACATAATTAACGACTCCTCCCATCTTGGATATATTCTTTTCCACCCTCTTCCGTTGGCAAAAAAATAAAAAAAAAGCTTTGAAAACACGTGCCAACAGAATCAAGAGCAACTTCTTCCTCACTGTTATCAGACTTTTGAACAGACCTCTCAGATATTGAAGTTGATCTGTCTCTCTGTGCACTTTCTCTGTAGCTGTAACACTATATTCTGCATTTTGTTGTCTTACTCTGATGTATTGATGTAAGGTATAATCTGCCTCCATAGCCCACAAAACAGCACCTTTCACTGCATCTCAGTATATGATAATACTAAAGCAAATCAAATCACATTAAAATATTTCCAAAATTGAGCACAATTTACTGAAGTGCACTTGAGGCTTTGTTTTGAAAATTACAGGAGAGCAATGATGGTTGATGCTCATCTTTGGAATATCATTTATCGAACTAAATTGCATCTTATCTTTCACTTTAACTTCAATGTCAAAGATTTCTTTGTAGTTAAGTGAGGGGTCACCACAAATGAACGCCCACAATCACTTGTCCACTAATGACATGAAGAGAAGATAATTCTGGGAGTGACACAGAACAATGACAGGTCAAAGCCACTATGAGGTAAACAGCAATTTCGGAGGCACATCAACTCATCTGACCCTTAGAATCTGCAACACCACTTAGTAACATTTCAGTAGTACCTGATTTCCACTTTTGTGTCTGTGTCCCATGTAGTCTTACAAAAAGAGATATAAAATATTATCAAGACAAATGAGCTTACGTCTTCGGGGACAGTTCCAGTTAATGCATCCCAGTTGATCACTGTATCTGAAAATCATAAATATTCATGTAAAGAACAAGCATATGACTCAATGCGCATTAAATATAATTCCAGAGCCTTATACTTCCAATCTGTGAAGCAATTACTGGCATCAGGATTATAAAAAGTACAACTGACAGCTTAACTAACTATTTCACCACATTTGCTCCAGATGTTAAACTGTTGATGTATCAAAACTGGAGCTATATAAAACAGCTAGCCCACACAACTACAGTATTGTGTGCAGTTCTGGAATTCTATGGGGACTGTGGTTGCAATGAAGAGAGTGCAGAGGAGATTTACCAGGGATATTGCCTGGGGCCAAAGAGTTTTAGTTATGAAGAGAGATTAGATAGGCAGAGATGAAAACAGAAACTGCTGGAGAAACTCAACGGGTGCGGTTCTAAAAGGGGGTTACTGGACTCGAAACATTGACTGTTTCTGTCACCACAGATGCTGCCAAACCTGCTGAGTTTCTCCAGCACTTTCTACATCTATTCCAGATCTTCAGTAGGCACAGTTCTTTGCTTTATTTTATTGGACAGATTGAGTTTATTTTCCTCAGAGCTGAGAAGATTGACTTAGTTGGGGGCATGATTGAGATTTATAAAATGATGAGGGACATAAATAGAATAGACAGCAAGAAAGTTTTACCCCTTGATAAGGGATCAGTGACGAGGGGGGATGGGGGCATTGATTGAAGGTTGGAGCAAGAGGTTTGAAGCCATGTGAGGAGAAACCTTTTCACACAGAGGGTGGCGGGGAATCTGGAACTCACTGCCTGAAAGGGAGGGAGAGGCAGACATCCTTGCCACATTGAAGAAGGATTTAGATGTGCACTTGCAATGCCAAGGCTAAAGGCCAAGCGCTAGGGAAATTGGATTAGGGAATAGTGAGCTGGTTGTTTTTTGACCGGCACAGACTCGATGGGCTGAAGGGCCAGTTGCTGTACTGTAGAACTCTATGATTGAAACCACAGTTAGGAATGTGGAATTGGTGTTCCATTTAGATAGGATTCTATTCTGATGAAAACCAGTGGAAGTAAACACAGAACTTACCAATTGCTTTTGGCAATTTATGTACATGTACTGTTCCAACTTATCCTTGAGGAGTATCTTAAACTCTGAATAGACACATTTTTAAAAATGTCACCAAAATTTAGCTTCTCTTGAATTGATATGGGTATGGCTTAGGAATGGTTTTGATCGGACAAACAATAACATAGGTAGAAAAGTGATTTGAAAGAGGAAGTAAGGAGCTTGCAACAGGATAGAGAGATGAAGTGAATGGGCAAATATGTGGCGAATGGAGGGTAATATGGGAAAGTGTAACATTGGTCATTTTAGCAGAGAGATTAAGAAGGAAGCACATCTAAATGTTGAGAGATTGCAAACATCTGAGGCACAAAAGGATTTTGGTGTCCTATTGCATGAATCACATGTTAGTCTAAAGGCACAATACGTTTTCAAGAATACTAGCATGGTCTATTGAAAGGGCAAATGAATGCAAAAGTTGGAATGTCATGCTTCAGTTATAAAGGCGATTGGCAATTCTGCTCTGGAGTACCAGACAGGACTGCTCACTGTCCTTAAAGAAGAATGTTAATATTTTGAAAGCAGTTCAGAGAAGGTTTACCAGACTAATGCCTGGAATGAGTGTATTGCTCCATGAGGAAAAAGCTAGACAGGCTAAGCCCTGTAACCTTTGGAGTTTAGAATATTCAGAGGCGACTGAATCATAACAGATAATATCCTGAGGAGTGGATGTGGAGAGGATGTTTCCTCTTGTGGGAGAATCTAGAACTAGGGATCACTATTTAAACAAAAGAGGTACCTATTTAAACAGAGATGAAGAAATATTTTCTCTCTCAGAGAACTGACAGTCTTTGGCTACCCCTTCCTCAAAAGACAATGGATGCAGAATCTATTTGTTTTTGAGGCAGAGTGAGATAGATTCTTGATTCCCAAGGAGGTGAATGATTATCGGGGGAAGGGAGTGATATGCAAGAATGTAGGGTTGAGATTAAAATTAGATCAGCCACGATCTCATTGAATATGGGAGCAGGCTTAAAGGCTGACTCTTGTCACTTACATTTGCACTGAGGAATGTGTAACATCTCTGAAGTTTGTAATATCACTCAATCTATGTTAGGGGACAGTTCAGAAAAGAAGATGAGGGGAAAGTCATTGTTGTGATTGTTCAAGATCCTTGCCAAATATTTTGTTTTGATAGTAATTATTAACTGAAAACTGTAAGACAAGGAAATTGAAATAAAATGCCAGGAATAAACCTACTGTGTTAACAACGAGTCACACAGTAATGATTATCAAGTACTAGCTCTCACTAACGTGGCATATTAATTATATGATAGTTTTACTAAGAATGCCTTTAAAAAGAAAAAAAAAATGTCAGGATGCAGGAATTCTGTTCAATAAGAATCAAAAATGCAACAAACTCACATAGGGGCCACTTTGCAAGTCGAACTATTTAATTCTGCATAGCTAGTATGGATCAGATTATGATTTGATTACCAAATGTTAAATATTCCTTAATCCACCTGTCTTTTCCTATGGACTGAGAACATTAAGACCAAGAAACTCTCCTTTATTGATATCACAGATAAATATTATTGAAGTCAGTATATTTGTCCATCTGGGGGCAAAAAATTTACAATAATTCAACTTTCAGATTTATTCAGTGCATACTAGTTACAAAGTGTGCAGTATTTGAAAGCAACATTGGAACATAGGAGCAGGGTAGATAAAGATAAACTATTTCCGCTAGTTTGGGATTCTAGAACTGGAGGAATAGTCTGAGAATTAGGTCCAGATCATTTGGGAATGATGTCAGGAAGCACTTAGAATCATGGCGTCACCCAGCACAGAAACAGGCCCTTTGGAAAAAGTTGTCCGTCAGGTTCCAATTGCATATTTCCCCTCTCACCTTGAACCTATGTCCTTTAGTTTTGGAATTCCCTGACCTGGCAAAAAGACTTTGGCATATTCACCTTATCCATGTCCCTTATGATTATATAACCCTTTAAAAGGTCATCTGTCAATTTCCTACTCTCCGAGGTAAAAGTCACAGTCTATTTCATCTCTCCTTATAACTCAAACCCTCCATAGAACATAGAACATAGAAGATTACAGCGCAGTACAGTCCCTTCGGCCCTCGATGTTGCGCCGACCTGTGAAACCAATCTGAAGCCTATCTAACGTACACTATTCCATTATCATCCATATGTTTATCCAATGACCATTTAAATGCCCTTAAAGTTGGCGAGTCTCCCACTGTTGCAGGCAGGGCATTCCACGCCCTTACTACTCTCTGAGTAAAGAACCTACCTCTGACATCTGTCCTATATCTATCACCCCTCAATTTAAAGCTATGTCCCCTCGTGCTAGCCATCACCATCCGAGGAAAAAGGCTCCCACTGCCCACCCTATCTAATCCTCTGATCATCTTGTATGTCTCTATCAAGTCACCTCTTAACCTTCTTCTCTCTAACGAAAACAACCTCAAGACCCTCAGCCTTTCCTCATAAGACCTTCCCTCCATACCAGGCAACATCCTGGTAAATCTCCTCTGCACCCTTTCCAATGCTTCCACATCCTTCCTATAATGCAGTGACCGGAACTGTAAGCAATACTCCAAGTGCGGCCGCACCAGAGTGTTGTACAGCTGCGACATGAACCAGAGTGTTGTACAGCT
>NW_025965689.1:107984-129014 GCF_021869965.1 Rhincodon typus
CAGAGTTTTGTACAGCTGCGACATGAACCAGAGTTTTGTACAGCTGCAATGCCCTTGTAGTTGTTTTCTCTGCTCCTTTTCCAATAGAACAGCATTCTTCCTAGAACCAGAATCCTACACAGTATTCTAAAGGTAGCCTCACCAAAATCCTGTACAGTCACAAGATGCTGTCCTAGCTCCTCTACTCAATGTTCTGACCAATGAAAGAAAGTATGCAAAATGCCTTCTTCACCACCCTGTCTACTTGTGATGCCACTTTCAAGGAACTATGCACCTGCAACCCTAGTTCCTTCTGTTTGACAACACTCCTCAGGGTCCTACTGTTAACTTAATAAGTCCTGTCCTGGTTTGTCTAATAAATATACACCACCTTGCACTTATCTAAGTTCAACTCCACCTGCCATTTATTGGGCCATTGGCCCATCTGATCAAAATATCTTTGTACTCTTAGTTAAGCTCATTCAAACTTCTACCCACAAAGTGTTGGGGAGGTTTGGAACTCTCTCCCACAAATGTTAGTGGATGCTGGATCAGTTGCTGATTTTTATTCTAGGATTTTTTTCTTTTTTTCTTAAATGAATATATCAGTGGGACAGGGGCTGAAGACTGGTATATGGCATTAGGCTACAGATCAGCCATGAATGGCAGAACAGCCTTGAGGCGTACTCCTGTTTCTGTCTTCTTGAGTTATACTATCAAATTGGATCCTAACACTCACAGTCGAATGTGTTCATCCTGGTATCTTGACCCAACGTTACAGATTCTTCCCTGAAACCAACAACAAACATTCAATTGGCATTTTACATTTCATTTGTTCTGATCTTTGACAGTGATCTAATTATCTAACTGCCAAAAACTAAAGAGTCAGGAAAATTTGATAAAGTAACTTATGCAAGTGGGAGAAATCTCATAAATAACAGACAGAAAGAGAACAATATACCAATTTAATATTGTATTGTTATTCACCTCAGATGCATAAGGAAGACAATCAGTTGGATTAAGGGGAAATGGATGGCCCAATGGTGTTATTGCCAACATATTAATCCAGAGGCCCAGTAATATTCTGAGGGGCTGGTCTCAAATTCGACCATGGTGGAATTCTACCACTTTTTTTTTCTAAAGTATGGAATTATATGTTTAATAATTAACATGATTTGTTTGTTTTTGCTTGAAAAGCCCACCTCTCGCTATATGAGGAGTGGTTGAGGACTTTGGGTCGGTAATCATTAGAGTTTGGAAGGATGGTGGGGGTGTTGGGATCTGATTGAAACTCAAAGAACACAGAGAAGCCTGGATAGAATGGAGGTGGAGAAGACGTTTCCACTAGTAGGAGAGTTTGGAACCAGAGTGTAAAGCCTCAGAGTTGAAGGGATGACCCTTTAGAACTGATATGAAGGTGAATTTCTTCAGCCAGAGCATGGTCAATCTGTGGAAACTTTAAAGACAGAGATAAAAGGTTCTTGCTTATTCAAGTGAACAAGGTTCACAGGGAGAATACAGAAGAATGGGGTTGAGAAACATATCAGCCATGATGGAATGGCCGAGCAGACTCAATGTAATGAATGGCTTAATTCTGCTCCTGTGCAATCTGCCATCCTCACCTGGTCTGGCCTACATGCGACTCCAGGCCTACAGCAATGTATTAGGGATGTGCCATAAATTCTGGCTCAGTCACATTCCATGAATGAAATTTTAAACAAACAAATTGCATCCAAATTACATAAGTGCCTTGCGACAAAAACATTTAACATTCTCACTTCGTGTGTGAAGATGGGAAATGTTTAAATCCTTATCCTCAGGGGAGCAGATTGCTCTGTTTGACTCATCCACACTAAAGTTTTGTGTTCCACTTGATACTTTACATTCTCATACAACTCGATAAATCTATAATCACTTTCAAGTGATCTTGCTTCTCTTTAAGTAGGCTAGCATTAAATGTGGAAGTGAAGTTCACCTTTGGATTTTTATTGTATGCAAACGAAGTTATTTGATATTACGTTGACTACCTGAAGCTGATTGCTATGTTTTTGCACTTCCTCCAAACTAGAAACATTAAACCAGTCCGTTCTATCAATCCATTAAGTAATTATAACTGGCCTCTCGCAGATCAGAATTCAAAATGGATAAAAAGGACTAAAATACAAGAACTGCAGATGCTGGAGATCAAATACAAAAACTGAAAGTGCTGGAGAAAGTCAGCAAGTCTGGCAGAATATGTGGAAATAATGTAGAGTTAATGTTTCGAGTCTAGTGACCCTTCTTCAGAAGGGTTATGGTCTGACCATGGGTCACTGGTCTCGAAATGTTAATCTGTTCCTCTCTTTCTCCCGCCACAGATGCTGCTAGACCTGTTGAGTTTATTCAGCATTCTCTGTGTTGATAACTTGTAATATTAACAATGTTATTCTCTTCTCTCTTTCTCTCCACAGATGCAGCACATCTGTTAAGTTTATCCTACACTCTGTGTTGATAACTTGTAATGTTAACATTGTTTTTCTTCTCTCTCTCTCTCTCTACATAGATGTGGCATATTTGCTGAGTTTATTCAGCACTATCTGTGTTGATAACCTGTAATGTTAACGCTGTTTCTCTCCCTCTTTCTCTCCACGGATCGCCCAGACCTGCTGAATTTCTCAAAGAATAAAAAAAAAGTTCAACATAAATACTCCATTACCATTGGCCATTTTTCAGTTGCATTTCATAAATTTGTTTCTTATTTCTAAAAGAGCATTGTGTCTAATGTGTCCCTTTAATATCCAAACACTTTACGCCAATAGTATCTAAGGATTTAAATAGAATGTTGACATCCATATCAGACATATGGTCGCTTTCAAACTCACCACTTCTACAAACATTGAAGACAAGGGATGTGGGAATACTATGCTGTTTCCCTCCGAGTCTCATACCATCCCGATTCAGAACACTGTCTCTTTACTTCACTGTTACTGGGTGAGATTACTGGAACTCCCTTCTTTCAAATCAATGTGGATGCAAATACCTATATCGTGATCTGAAAGATCCAGAAGTCAGTTCAAATGGTGTTCCCAGAGGGCACTTTGGGCATATCCTAGCCAGCAGTACCCCTCACATCTCATGCATTAACCATTGAGAAATGATATTCGAAGTGTCTGTACTGGTCCACGAATCTGAATCTACTCAATCATGTAAATATTTCCGACTGATGTCTCTCTCCTCAATGCTTTTGCATTCTTTCTGAAATTTGAAATTCTGAAATCTATGCAATAGTTTACTCAATGACAAGCCATTGCATAGTAGCATTCACTCCAATTTGCAGTCCCCACTTGAGATACTGTGCAACCTTAGAAATGCAATCACCCTGATGATGGATCACCATGAATACATTGTGAACCTTTGTACGGCTTGTCAAGGTAGCAATTGATTATAGTGTTCGAATGTCATATTAGGGGCATGCAAAGTAAAGACAAGAAATTTGCAACTCAAAACTTGTATTACAAAATACAAAATGCAATATTGTGTCTCACCTGTTCCTGCCTGAATGGTTTAGTTTGAACATAGGATAAAAGAAGAGATAAATATCAGAGATCACATTTCAGACATATTTCTACTTATTTTGATGAAGACAGACTTTAGCATAGAAACATTTCATAGAATCCCGACAGTGCAAAAAGAGGCTATTCGCTCCATTGAGAATGCATCCACCCTCCCAAGACCATCCCACCCAGACCCCCAACCAAGTCTTAGATTCCAGAGTCATACAACACAGAAACAAACCCTTCGGCCCAACTAGTCCATGCTGACCAGGTCTCCCAAAATGAACTAGTCCCATTTGCCTCCATTTTGCCCATATCTCTCTAAACCTTTCATTTCCATGTATTGCCTAACTGTCTTTTAAATATTGCAACCGTACTTGCATCTTCCACTTCCTCTGGCAGATCATTATCATTCCACATATGAATCACCCTTTGTGTGAAGCAATTGCCCCTCAGGTTCCTTTTAAATCTTTCCCGTCACACCGTAAACCTATGCCGTCTAATTTTGGACTTCCCATCCTGGAGGAAAGACCCTTCAACCTCCTATGCTCCAGTGAAAAAGTCCCAGTCTATCCAGCATCTATTTATAACTCAAATCCTCCAGCACAGGCTATATCCTTGTAAATCTTTTCTGCGCCTACTCCAATTTAATAATGTCCTTCTTCAAGCAGGGTGTCCACAACTGTATACAGCACTCCAAAAGTGGCTGCACCAATATACTGTACAACGTCAACATGTAACTCTGCATTTCCCATGGCTAATCCACCTAGTCTTCACATTGCAGATCTATTTAGCATGGCCAATCCACTAGCATACATATTTTTGGACTGCAGGAGCAAATCAGAGCACCCAGCAGAAACCAATGCCAACATAGAGAAAACATACCAATTCCATGCAGACAGTCACCCAAAACTGGAATCAAACCAAGGGCCCTCACAATGCTACCCCAGCTTAGTCAGAGAGGCAAGGGAGGAAATAATTGAGGCATTGGCAGATATCTTCACATCCTCGTTGACCACAGGTGAAGTTCCACAGGACTGGAGATTAGCGAATGAGGGGGAAAGCTTAAGGAAGATGTGCAAGGGATGATTTTCACGCAGAGAGTGGTAGCAGCTTGGAATGCACTGCCAGAAGAGATGGTGGAAGGGGGCAAATTGAAGACGTTTAAGGAGCACCTAGATGGGTACATTAAAAGGGAGGAAATAGAGGGATATAGATCGAAAAATGGCAGGTTTGTATTTAAATTAATTGGGGCATAATGATCGGCATGGGCTTGGATGGCCAAAGGGCCTGTTCCTGTGCTGTACTTTTTCATTTTCAGATTCATTTTTTTCTAACCACTGAGCCACCATACCACTGACATGATGCACCACTTCTCAGGAAAGGTAATGGAAAATATATACCTTGTTTGTATGCCACACACGAAACAAACAGCACTTAAAAAGGACAGAGAGGGCTACTTCTCTGCTTACTTTTGCTCAATATTGTACCCCTATTCCAGAATTTAGTAAAAGGTTTCATTCTGCCAAATCGTCTGCTGCTGAACAAGGGGAGCAAGTCTTCAATTTTCTTTTTTTAAACAAAAAGGTTGAAGTTTAAAAGGTCATTTTGCTTAGTCGGCTGGATGGCTGCTTTAAAAAGCTAGAGTGATGCCAACAGTGTGTGTTCAATTTGTACACCAGCTGGGGTTACCGTGCAGTACTCTCTATTGCAAACTCCCCCATTGCCCGAGTTCTGGTGACCCACAGGTTAAACCACCACCAGCTGTCTCTCTGTAAAGAGAGAGTTTCTCTGTGGTGGGATAAGATGGTGGTGACTTTACTTTAAAACAAAATAAGGGTCATTGGGTGGGTCCGAAACATTAAAATTTATTTCTCTCCCACTCCACAAATGCTGCCAGACTGGCTGAGTTTCTCCAGCAATTTCTGTTTTTGTGCATTTCAGATCTCCAGCATCCCACACTTTGTTTTATTACAGTACAGCCAGAGAATGTCTGCTGATAGAAAATTAATGCTATCGGCATCAATTCCTCTCATTGGAGATGTTACAGTAAAGAAAACTGCCTGAGGGCCACAGTCCCTCTCTCTCATCAGAGGTGGTTTAACCTGAGGGTCACCACACCTCAGGGGAGGATCGAGGGTGAGAAGGAGAGTGCTTCATGTTAACCTCAGCCAGTACAGGATTTGAACCCACACTGTTGGCATCAATCTCACTTAGTGCTGTAGATAGATAGCATATTTAAGCACTGGTACGTAGTCAAGTGAATTAGACATGACAATCCTTCAGCATATTAGAGTCAGAGTCATATAGCATGGAAATAGACCCTTCGGCCCAACTCTTTCATGCTGACCAGGTCCCCTTAACTGAAAGTGTCCCAATTGCCTGCATTTGGCTCATGCATCTCTAAACTTTTCCTACCCAAGTACTTTTCCATGTGTCTTTTAAAATGTTTTTATTGTTAACCATTCCTCTTGCAGCTTATTCCATAAATGTACCACTGTAAAAGTTGCCCCTCAGGTCCCTTTTAAGTCTTTCACCTCTCATCTTAAACTTATGCCCCCTAGTTTTGAACTCACCTACCCTGGAGTAAAGACCTTGGCTATTCACCTTATTGATGCTCCTCACGATTTTATAAATCATATTGTTATTGAAAGTGCAGATACCTGTTTTAATGATTGCTATCGTACAGATCAAAATGATGAGCAGAAGTAGCAGCAGGCCAGAGCCTAGAATAAGCAGAAGTTGCATAAAGATTCCATCTGTAACAAATGGACAAAAACAATCCCTGTCAAATGGCTTGTATGTTTGCAATGACAGTTTACAAATGCATACATTGTCCTGAGTCCTGCGGAAACGGATGCCCTCAAATCATCATTTGCACACCTAAACAGTTTAAATTTTAAATAAGGAACAAATCTGATTGCGATACACAGTTACAGGGAGGTGATATTGGAGCTGTACAGGACATTGGTGAGACCACAGCTGGAGCAACTGTGTGCAGTTGCAGACTCTGCACTATAAGAAAGAAGCGTTTGCACTGGAGGGGGTACAGTGAAGATTCACCAGGATGTTGCCAGGTATGAAACATTTCAACAATGAAGACAGACTGGATTAGCTCGGGTTGTTTTCTTCAGAGCAGAGAAGCCTAAGGGGTGACCTGATGGAGGTGTGGAAGATTATGAGGGCCATGGACAGGGGGACAGGAAGCAAGTGTTCCACTTAGTCAAAGGGTCAATAACGAGGGATCCTTATTTTAAGGTGAAAGGCAGGAGGTTTAGAGGGGGATTTGAGGATTGTTTCAACCAGAGGGTAGTGGGGAACCAGATGCACTGCCTTGAAGTGTAGTGGAGGCAGAAAATCTCACAGCTTTTTAAACTTGGGCGAGGGCTTGGACTGTCATGAAATTCAAAACAATAGAGCCTACTGTGGGTAAATGGGACTAGTGTAGATTTAGAGTACCATTTGCAGTACAGCTTCGGTGGGCCGAAGGGCCACTTTAGTACTGTATGATTCGACAGTCACTACTGTTGTCTTCATTGGCAAAAATCAATGCTCTTCCATTTTGAAGATTCTGAGTTTAAGTGGGCTTCTTAACAATCAAAAACATCAGCTCTCTTTTGTAAAATGAAGGAAGAAAAGAACAGCGGATGATGGAGGGCATGGGGGCATAGATTTATAATGACATGCAAACGAATCCAGGATGACGTGAGAAAAATCTTTTTCACTCAGCGAGTGGAATGTACTGCCTAGAAATGTGGTGGAGACAGGTTCGATTGAGGTATTTGAGAGGGATATTGGTTAGAAATGGTGTGTGCAGGGATATTAGGGTGGGGAATGGCAGGAGGTTGGTACTGGGGGATAGAACGGCTGCAGGCACGATGGACAGAATGGTCTCTTTCTGCTCCATAATAATTCCGTGAATCTGAGAACAACAATGATTTTTTAGTACGTATGCTTAATCATCATTTCATAACGGAACAAAATTAGCTTCTCCTGTAAACAGAGCTGAAAAGGCTTCGTCAAGAAGGGTTCATGTTTATCCATTGTTGCTTTTCTTTATAGTGATACATTTTTTGCAAAAGTCCAGAGCCGACTCACCTGAACGGTGCGGGATACATTTGTCTGATTCTATCCATCTCCCACCAATGTCTACTTGATAGCTACATGTGTAATGAACGCTCTTGCTTTGAAATCGCGGAACCAAGACATTAAAGGTAGCAGAACTCTGGCCATCCGTCACTTGAGTGGAATGAATGGGAGTTTGAGAAATCCCGTAGAAAACAAATCTCATAGAAGGATAGGGAATCGGCGCTGTACAATTCATACTGACATTTTGACCCTCTGCAATAAGATAATCATGAAACTCCAACAGACAGGTTGGTTTTCGTATGTGGTCTAAGCAGGAAAATAAAATAGAAAACAATCATTAAATTCAAGCGCTAAAAACAACAAAATTTTGTTGAGGGTGGTGAGAGCTTTTGTTACAAGCATATAGTTTGTATACTTATTTGGGTTAACTGTAGGCATTGCCACATTGTAACCATACCCACAAACATCCTCCACCGATGCTCGGTAGCAGCAATGTGTACCATCTTGGAGATGCCCTGCAGACATTCGCCAAAGATCCTCAAAACAGCACCTTCCAAACCCATGATCACTTCCATCTGGAAGGCGGAAGGCAGCTGATACATGGGAACACCAACTTCTGCGGGTTTTCTTCCGAGCTGCTCACCATCCCGACTTAGAAATATCTGAGCTGTTCCTTCAGCGTCACTGACTCAAAATCCTGGAATTCCCTCCCTCAAGGTATCCCACAGAATTTGGACTACAGCGGTTCAAGAAGACAGCTAACTACCACATTCTCAAGGGAGCAATTAGGGAAGATGGGGCAAGAAATGCTGGGCCCGGTCAGGAACGCCAATGTCCCATGGGAGAACAACAAAACAAAACACCAATGAAACAGTACAGGATTGTATATGAATAAATCAACCCTAATCGATTTTTGAATATAAACCTGATCTGTTTAGGAGGAGAAGGGTCTAGGCCCGAAACGTCAGCTTTCCTACTCCTCTGATGCTGCTTGGCCTGCTGTGTTCATCCAGCTCTACACCTTGTTATCTTTGTTTAGGAGGACACAGTTTCAGTTTTAAAAACCAGCAAACTTTAAATGCAGTACGCTTGTAAGAGGCACCCACCTTTTATCGTCAATATCATTGGATTGCTTAGCTTTGAATTGATCAATCGCTCTGCAATGTCCGTGGTGTACATGCATTTGTATTGTTCCACTCCAGGATTCACTGTCTCCGTGATGTTAAATACTACAGTCTGTCTCCCCTTCATGACTATAGGGGGCGCCACGTCCAGTAAGTTCTCTTGTTTGTACAGATAAAACATCTTGACCGAGTCTTGAACCGGAGCTTTGCAAGTCAACAGTAACAATTCCCCCTTAACGATTGTTGTAAAATTCAGATTCAGGGAAATCTCTGGTTCTAGACGAAGATCTGAAACGGAATTCAAGTTTCAATTTGTGCAATATTTAAGCTTATAATCATCTCTGTTCACGTTTAGAACAATTTGGAATGCATTTCACAGGAGTAGCGACTGAGGGCTCTGGATCTGTACTCAATGGAGTTTAGAAGGACGAGGGTGGATCTGATTAAAAAAACTTACAAAGTACCGAGAGGCCTGGATAGAGCGAATGTGGAGAAAATGTTTCCACTTGTAGGAGAGACTGGGAACAGATTGCACAGCCTCAGAGTGAAGGGACGATGCTTTAGAAGTGAGATGAGGAGGAATTTCTTCAGCCAGAGGGTGGTGAATCTGTGGAACTTATTGCCGCGGAGGGATGTGGAGTCCATGACATGGAGTGCATTTACGTCAGCGATAAATAGGCTCTTGATTGTTAAGGGGATCAAGGTTGACAGGGGGAAGGCAGGAGAATTGATTTGAGAAACATATCAGCCACGATCGAATGGCAGAACAGCCTGAATGGGCCAAAGGGCCTAATTATGCTCCCATGTCTTCTGTCCTGAAGGTGGTAAACCAAGTTCGAAATATTACTAAACTCACCGAGAACAGGGACAGAAACAGACACGCTGGTCTCAGAGTCTATCAATCGTCTGGCCATTATGGTCCAATACGCACACCTGTACTCGTCTGTCTCGTTGACCACAGTCTGGAAACTGACAGAACTGGACCCGTTTTGTTCACGGATCTGTTGAAGAGAACGCTCGTTGTTGCTTTTGTACAAATAAAACCCACGGACTGTGTACGGAACGTCCACTCGACATACGATGCTGACGGATTCGCCTTTCAGAAATATACTTGCAGACTCGTTTAGCTTGATTTCTGGCATTTTTGGACGTTCTGGAAGAAAACAGGAAATGAAAAGGTGGTGGAGGTTAGTATTGATTCCCTAGGGTGAAACAGGCGCGTGAAATTGAAAGAGCAGAGGTAAGTGGTCAATTCCACTTACCGATCACGGACAAATATAGCTTCTCGCTGAGCTCTGAATACTTTCGTTGCCCCGAGATGTTTATGCCGCACTCACACATATAATAGTCTGGCACAGCCGCCTGAATTTGAAAAGTGGCGAAGCTCCACTTATGCTCATCAAAATGATTTTGCCGCCTCTGCTCACTAGTGAGCAGATAGAAACTGTAAGACGATGATTGGAAATCTACACTGCAGGTAATGTTAACCAATTCACCCCTGACGAAGACGCGGTAAGAATGATTCAGGGAGATGCTCGGTTTCCGTGGTTTGTCTGTCAGGAATTTAAGAAAAAAAAAACAAACTCATATGAACAGTGATTAACGTCACTCGAGAAGCTCGACACCATCCAGGAACAAACCAGCTCCCGTTTGATTGGTACCACAATAACAAACATCCACTCCCTCCACACCGAAGCTCAGTAGCAGCAGCGTGTATCATCTACGAGGTGCACTGTAGAAATTCACCAAAGATCCTCAGGCACACCTTCCAACCCCACAGCACTCTCGAAGGAAGACAGCGACATGGGAACACCACTCCCCTCGGTTTCCAGCCAGTGGCACCCAAGTTCCATTATTGAATGAAGAAATCTAAAGTATAACTTGCATTTCCCACTCCTCTATTCTCTTCAGTTTAGAAGATTGTGAAAAAGTGAAAGATTATCTTGTGTATTAAAACAAGTTACTTCATATGCTAAGCTGTGCAGAATGAAATAAATTTTTTGCTTATGTTAGAGACAGTCGATAAACAAATCACTTGTGAACGAAAGCTCTGCACGTTATTCTCTGCACTTTATTCTTTGAGTGTTAATGCATTCAGTGTGTATCTACAAACTTCTTCAATAAGTTTGCTCTTTACTTATATCACTGAGACATGCATTCACCAATTATTATCCCCAAGACTCACTGTAGAAAATCACCAAAGATCCTCAGGCAGTACCTTGCAAACTCATTAATTGCTTCCATCTGGAACGACAAGGGCAGCAGATACACCGTGCCACTTCAAGTTCCGCACTGAGCCACTCACGATCCCGACTTGAAAATAGATCAGCCGTTTCTTCAGTGTTGCTGGGTCAAATCCCGGAATTCCCTCCCTAAGGGGCATTATGGATCTACCTACAGTAGATGGACCGTAGCAGTTCAAGATGGTAGTTCACCACCACCTTCTCGAGGGTCAACTAAGAATGGGACAATAAATGTTGAGCCCGACCCTCCAGGAGATAACGAAAAGAAAACTTTGCACTGCTGGAATGAATTTAAAGTGAAAAATCCACAGAAAATTAATATGGATTAACCATGAGCATTACCACTTACCAATGACTGTTGTAGAGATTGGGTCACTGTGCTCCGAGCTCATCCGACGTTGCTCCAGTGCAATTTCAGAAGTGCAGGTAAAAATTTCAAATGTGTTAATTGGAAATTCAAAATTTGCCACGTGGTAATTGGCGTCGCTTTGAACATCTGATTGCCTCAGCTTTGTCCCATTCCTGTGCAAATGCAGCGAGGTGCATGAATATTTGGAGCTCACGTAGCAGCTGATTTTAGCACGAGTTCCACGGATAAATGTGTTGAAGTCACCATCCAATGCAATGGAAGGAGTCACGGGACGTTCTAAAAGAGACAGAGAAAAGAAAACAGAGAGAGTTACAGTGGAGAAAGAAAATAGAGAAATGTCTGCAAGCAAAACAAATAAAACAAAATATGAAGAGTGAGCAGCGGATGGTGTCAAAGATCTGAAACAAAAATAGACATTGCTGGAGAAACACAGCAGGTCTGTCCGCCTCTTTGTAGAGAAAGAGAGAGAGAGAGAAAGAAAGAAATAGAGGGGGTTCGATTAATGTTACAGGTTATAAATAAAGTACTAGAAAAGCCTAGCAAATATGGAGAAACAGAGTTAACGTTTTGTGTCCGGGACTCTGAAGGAGGGTCACTGGACTTGAAGCATAAGCCCTGTTTCTCTCCATAGATGCTGCTAGATCTGCTGAGTTTCTCCAAAATTTACTGTGTTTATAACCTGTAGCGTTAACTCTATTTATTCTCTCTCTCCAACAGATGCTGCCAGGCCTGCTGAGTTTCTCCAGCACTTTAGTTGTTTAGATTTACTTTAGATTGTATTACTTGTTTGAAAGAGAGCTCTACATGCATTTTACATAGCGTGCCTTACGTATAAACTGTTCAACAGTTTTTATTTTGAGAATTGCACAATGAAATCACAACAAGGATGTGAATTCTCCTTGAGAAACCGTGGGATTGAATTTTCATCGTGGTTTCACACACTGAGAGTTTATGTTCATTGGATAAACAGATTTCCAGTGTGTTTCTTAAATAGTAATAGTTCAGAATTTGTACGAATATGTTTGATATCCTAATTGGTTGAACGTTGACGGCTAACATGAAGGACAGCAAGCTCTGAAGAAGGCTAATGGAACATTAGCCCTTGTTGCCAAACAGTTTGCATATATGAGGAGTGAAGCTCTGCTTTCATTGTATATCAGCTTGCTTTAAGCCGTACTGTGCACGTTTTTGCAAATTTGAGGAGGCAATGGCCTCGTGGTATTATGGCTGGACTTTTAATCCAGAGGCCCAGATCATGTTCTGGGGACTCCAATTTGAATCTTACCATTGCAGATGGTGAAATTTGAATTCAATAAAATCTTGAATTAAGAGTCGAATGATGACCATTAATTCATTGCCAATTGTTGGGGAAAAAAAAATCTGCTTCACTAATGTCCCTTCATGAGAAAACTGCCGTCCTGAACTCATCTGGCCTACATGTGACTCCAACCCATAGCAATGTGGTTGACTCTTAACTCTTCTCTGGGCTACTGATAGTAGCAATTGACAGCGGCTAAGAGGAGACCTAATAGAGGTCTACAAAATTTTGGTTTTCATAGGTAGGGTGGATAGTCAGAGGATTTTTTGCCCATGGTTGAAGCTTCAATTACAAGAAGACACAAGTTCAAGGTGAGAGGGGAAAATTTTAAGGGAAATGTGTGAGGGACGATTTTCGTGCAGAGAGTCTTAGGAGCCTGGAACACACGGCCAGAGGAGTTGATTAAAGCAGGCACGTTGGCGACATTTAAGAAGCATCTGGATGGTTACATGAATGGGGAGGGAACAGAGAGGTACACACGGTTTGTTTTTTCTTTAGTTTAGTTAGTGCATGACATTTGGCACAGGCATGGAGGGCCAAAGGGCTTGTTCCTGTGCTTTATTTCCTTTGTTCTTTTGAAGTAAATGCTGACCCAGCTGAACATTCTTATCCTATGAATGAGTTTAAAAGAACGTTTTGGCCGACTTATCTCAGGGATGATATTATTGCCAAAGAGGTGGTGCAACAAAACTTCCCCAGACTTGATTCTGGACTGTCCTATGAAAAGACATTAGACAAATTGGCTCCACATCCGTAACCATCCATTCCCTCCACCACCAACGCTCAGTAACAGCAGTATGCACCATCTACAAGACACACTGCAGAAATGCACTTAAGATCCTCAGGAAGCACCTTCCAAACCCACGACCACTTCCATCAAGGAGGACAAGGGCAGCAGACATATGGGAACACCACCTCCTCCAAGTTCCCTCTGACCCACTCAATATCCTGACTTGGAAATATTGTTTTGCTGTGTCAAAATCCTAGAATTCTCTCCCTAAGGGCATTATGGGTCTACCTACAGCACATGCTCAGCAGTGGTTCAAGAAGGCAGCTCATCACTACCTTCTCAAAGTGGGCAAGTAATTAATTGCTGGGCCCAGCCAGGGACGCTCACTTCCCACAAGTGAATTAAATAAAAATGGCCTGGCAACCTCTAGGTATTTGGAGAATGTGAAGTGATGACGTTGAAACATAAAATTCTTCAAGGGAAAAACAGGGTAGATGAGGTTGACGTTTTTCCCCAATGTGGAGATTCTACAACCAGGCTGCCCAATTTAAAAATTAGGAGATGTCACTTACGTCTCAGATGAGGAGAAATTATTTTACTCAGAGAGTTGTGAACATTAGGAATTCCCTATTCTAGAGGGTTGTGGAACGTTAGTCTTTCAGTATGTTTTATATCGGGTTTGATAGATTTCTGGTCACCTGCAACATACAAGTTTATGTAGATGGAGTAAATCATACGCATTGAAATGTTCAATCCACCATGACTGTACTGAATGCCAAGGCTCGATGGGCTGAATGGCCTACTCCTGCCTTTATATCCCTGGGTCCCAAACAAAGATTAGAATATTTGAACCTGCTGTCATATGAACAACAAGGATTAATGGACCATTGGACAGAAGTTATTAATACAGGCTAAAGAAAAACAAAGAACTGTGGATGCTTGAGATTCGAAACCAAAACAGAAATTGCTGAGGAATCTCAGCAGGTCTGGGACTATCGGTGGGAAGAAATCAGAGTTAGTGTTTCGAGTCTGATGACTCTTCATCAGAATAATTAATATTAGTTTGTATATTGTTGACGAGGAGATGGTGGGGGCGAGATCGCTGCAGGCAGTAGAAAATGATACAACTGTGGAAGTGAGATACAAATTTGAACAGGCACCGTTTTAATATCAAAGAACAAAGAAAATTACAGCACAGGAACAGGTCCTTCGGTCCACCAAGACTGCGCCGATCCAGTTCCTCTATTTAAACCTGTCACCTATTTTCCAAGGATCTGTATCCCTCTTCTCCCTGCCCATTCATGTATCTGTCTAGATACATCTTAACTGACGCTTTCATGCCCTCGTCTACCACCTCCGCTGGCAACGTGTTCCAGGCACCCACCACCCTCTGCGTGAAGAACTTTCCATGCATATCTCCCTTAAACTTCTTCCCTCTCACCTTGAAATCGTGACTCCTAGTAATTGTGTCCCCCACTCTGGGAAAAAGCTTCTTGCTATCCACCCTGTCTATACCTCTCATGATTTTGTAGACCTCAATCAGGTACCCCTTCAACCTTCGTCTTTCTAATGTAAATAATTCTAATCTACTCAACCTTTCTTCATAACTAGCGCCCTCCATACCACGCAACATCCTGGTGAATCTCCTCTGCACCCTCTCCATAGCGTCCACACCCTTTTGGTAATGTGGCAGCCAGAACTGTACACGGTATTCCAAATGTGGTCGAACCAAAGTCCTATACAACTATAACATGACCTGCCAACTCTTGTACTCGATACCCCGTCCGATGAATGAAAGCATGCCGTATGCCTTCTTGACCACTCTATCGACCTGCGTTGCCACCTTCAGGGTACAATGGACCTGAACACTCAGATCTCTCTGTTCATCAATTTTCCCCAGGGCTTTTCCATTTACCGTATAGTTCGCTCTTGAATTGGATCTTCCAAAATGCATCACCTCGTATTTGCCTGGATTGAACTCCATCTGCCATTTCTCTGCCCAACTCTCCAATCTGCCTATATTCTGCTGCATTCTCCGACAGTCCCCTTCATTATCTGCTACTCCACCAATCTTAGTGTCATCTGCAAACTTGCTAATCAGACTATCTATACCTTCCTCCAGATCATTTATATATATATCACAAACAACAGTGGTCCCAACACGGATCCCTGTGGAATTCCACTGATCACAGTTCTCCATTTTGAGAAACTCCCTTCCACTACAACCCTCTGTCTCCTGTTGCCCAGCCAGTTCTCTATCCATCTAGCTAGTCCACCCTGGACCCCATGCGACTTCACTTTCTCCATCAGCCTACCATGGTGAACCTTATCAAACGCCTTACTGAAGTCCATGTATATGACATCTACAGCCCTTCCTTCATCTATCAACTTTGTCACTTCCTCAAAGAATTCTATCAGGTTGGTAAGACATGACCTTCCCTGCACAAAACCATGCTGCCTATCACTAATAAGCCCATTTTCTTCCAAATGTAAATAGATCCTATCCCTCAGTATCTTCTCCAGCAGCTTACCCACCACTGACGTCAAGCTCACCGGTCTATAATTACCTGGATTATCCTTGCTACCCTTCTTAAACAATGGGACAACATTAACGATTCTCCAGTCCTCCGGGACCTCACCCGTGCTCAAGGATGCTGCAAAGATATCCGTTAAGGCCCTAACTATTTCCTCTCTCGCTTCCCTTAGTAACCTGGGATAGATCCCATCCGGACCTGGGTACTGTCCACCCTAATGCCTTTTAGAATACCCAACACTTCCCCTCTCCTTATGCCGACTTGACCTGGTGTAATCAAACATCAATCCCTAACCTCAACATCCACCATGTCCCTCTCCTCAGTGAATACCAACGCAAAGTACTCATTAAGAATCTCACTCATTTTCTCCGACTCCTTGCATAATTTCCCTCCTTTGTGCTTGAATGGGCCAACCCTTTCTTTAGTTACCCTCTTGTTCCTTATGAACGAATAAAAGGCTTTGGGATTTTCCTTAACCCTGTTTGCTAAAGATATTTCATGACCCCTTTTAGCTCTCTTAATTCCTCGTTTCAGATTGGTCCTACTTTCCCGATCTTCTTCCAAAATTTCGTCTGTTTTCAGTCGCCTGGACCTTATGTATGCTTCCTTTTTCCTCTTTGTTAGTCTCACAATTTCACCTGTCATCCATGGTTCCCTAATCTTGCCTTTTCCATCCCTCATTTTCACAGGCGCATGTCTGTCCTGCACTTTAATCAACCTCTCTTTAAAAGCCTCCCACATATCAAATGTGGATTTACCCTCAAACAGCTGCTCCCAATCCAAATTCCCCAGCTCCTGCTGAATTTTGCTGTATATCAATGGGGATAAGAGTGCAGGGGTGTGACTGGATCAGTTTTGATTTTGTTTTAAAGGCAGTGCAAGTGGTAGTCACCTCTTACACATTGCTCGCAAAGGTGATTGAAATTAGAATAATCAGTTATTGCTAAAAGAGGAATGATGGGCACTTCAACTGAAATGAACAAAGTGCAGTGATGCTCAGGAAGTTGAAATGCCTGAATTGATCCGTGGTTTTATGGGTTCGTCGTAGTAATTGACTTTAAAGATAAAGTTGCTATATTCCCAGAAGACTGTCTTTCATTAGGGAGAGCATGGTCTGACCTGAGGATCACAACGTCTCAAGTGAGGGGAGAGAGTCCTTCAATGTAACTTTAGCTGGAGTGAGAATTGTACCCATGCTGTTGGCATCACAAACTAACTCACCAGCCAACTGAGTTAACAGACATGTCCCTCTCCATATCTCTGAAGTAAAATCTACCCAACTTTCAAGGTCAGACATAATCGGTGAAAGGAGATTTTTTAAAAAATAAAAACAATTTCAGGGAAAATTGAAATCCCTCTTTAACATAACTTTTGCCAGTATGTACATGTCAGCATGTAAACTTGCTTGGATCTGTTGCAAGGTAATTAGAGCATGCAGACCTACCTACCTACCTACTTACTCTACCTACCTGCTTCCTACTCTACCTACCAACTACCTACCTACTTACCTAACTACTCTACATATCCACTAACTTACCTACTCTACCGACCTACTGTACCCACCTATCTACCTACCTATCAATTAGTTCATGCAATAAATGCAATGCCTACAGGCCTTAAATTTCTAAACAATTACTGAAAAGTTTTTGATTTTGTTAGAGCTGCCCAATTGTTTTTGATTGACTTCATGAACATGGAAATAAATACCTTGTTTAACATTTAAAGCTGAATGCCGCATATGAAGTGCACACTGATAATAAATCATTCAGAGATATTTTAAGTCTGTATCACTTTCAATTGGATTCTCACTGAGTTAAAGAACTATGGAGTCATACAGCATGAAAGCAGACCCTTCGGCCCACCTCATCTATGCCAACTTATTTTACTAAACTGAACGTGTCTATTTGCCTGTGTTTGGCCTTTAAACCTTTCCTAACCACGTACTTATCCAAATACCTTTTAAATGTTGTTACTGTACCCGCCTCTACCACTTTCTTTGGCAGCTTGTTCCATACATGCGCTCGCCTCTTTGGGAAAACGTTGCCACTCAGGTCCCTTTTAAATCTTTCTCCTCTCGCATTAAACCTATGCCCTCTAGTTTTGGACTCCACTGTCCAAGGGAAAAGACCTGGCTATTCACCTTATCCATGCACCTCATGATTTTATAAATTTCTATAAGGTTACCCCTCAGCCTCCTGCACTCCAGGGAAAAAATATCCCAGCCTATCTACTCTCTGCTTATAACTCAAACTCTCCAGTCCTGGTAACATTCTTGTAAATCCTTTTGGTACTCTTTCTAGTTTAATAACATTCTTCCTATAGCAGGATGACCAGAATTGTACACAGTACTCCAAATGTGGCCTTCCCAATGTCTTGTACAGCTATAACATGACATTCCAACTTCTGCATTCAATGCTTTGACTGATGAAGGCAACTTTGCCAAATGTACTTTTTCATCACCCTGTCCACTTATGGTGCTACTTTCAAGGAACTATGTGGCTGAACCCCTCCATCTCTCTATTCGAAAACACTCCCCAGGGCCCTACTGTTAACGGTTTAAGTCTTGCCCTGGTTTGTCTTACCAAAATGCAACACTTCAAATTTATCTAAATTGAAATCCATCAGCAGTTCCTCAACCCATCGGCCCAGTTGCTCAAGTTCTTGTTGTACTCTTAGATAATCTTCATCACCACGCGTTATACCACCTACTTTGGTGTCTTCTGCAAACCCCCTAATCAGGCCTCCTATGTAACCCTTTTGAAGCATTTCTTTTAAAAAAAAACATATTCTGCATGGTACAAATGTTCCAAACACTTACCGATCACGTGAAGATGCAATGGGTCACTGCGTTGCGAAGCGTTCTGTTTACCAGCTCCCCTCAGTCTGTATACACACGTGTACGTCTCTGTCACACGGCTAACAATTACAAACGTAGCAGAACACTGTGCACCAGTCGTCTGCACTGCAGAGCTAGCTTTTGTTTCGCTGCTTCTAACCAGAGAAACCCATGAATTTTCACAGCCACCATGCAACGTGCAGAGAATTTTCACATTTTGACCTTGAACGATAGCTTCCAATGGTGGCCACAGGGCAATATTCGGCTTCCTTTGACCTGCATGTTAACATAAACACAGAGGGAAAAGATGTACATTTGAACGCAACAAATTCTCAGGAAGACGGTACAGATCAAAAGTCTCTTTTTTTTACATTTTGTCAATGTCAGTTCTTCATCATTTTGACGAATTGAAATACCCTCCCCATCAATCAAGCACTTTTTTGCAAACCGATTTCAACGGTTTTTTTTTTTAATTTGCAAGGTTTCTGTGGCGTAGTTCCTATCTCTAAGGACCGAAAAACGTGGATTCAGATCTCACATCTGCACCACACATGTTTATTCTTCCTCTAAGTGGCACCTAGGCCTGTCCTGATACTATTTTGAAGAGATAAGAGGGGGAAATGCACATAAATGGTTTATTTAACCTGAGTTGCTATGTTTGCGGCCGTTCGGACTTTCTAAAGAGGTTCGTCTCCAAATGAAACAAGAGAATTCACCAGAATTTCATCCATAGCTCTCTAAGGGATTTGAAAAATCCCCAAAACTACATTGTGAGTATGATCAGCTTTTTTTTTAAATGGAAGAATCTATTCTCGAACTGTGCACTTGCCCATTCCTAACTGCCCTATGAGACCATAGATATAGAAGCAGACTTAGGCCATTATGGTCATCGATCTGCTGCGCCATTCAATAATGATTGATATGTTTCTCAGACCATCCTCCGACCTTCTCCTTGAAACTCTTGATCCGTTAACCAATCCAGATTTTCTATCTCTGCCTTGGAGACATTCAATAACTTTTCCTCCACAGAGTCTTGCAGTGACATCCACATCAGTGTCTATTCAAGCAGAGCTTGTATTCCAAATAAATTATCAATATTTTTACGCCAACTCTAATTTATGCTCTGTAACATTGACTTCGACTTTGCGGTCACTGTCACGAATGTTACAGCAAGAGGACCTTACTAACCTTTAGAAATAGCGAGATAAACCATGATTGTTGAAACTAAAAGAAATAGAAAAAAAGTGCAATGGTAGTTATATCAATGTCAGTCACTGGAAGGAGCAAATTAAACTAATAATTCCAGTAACACTCATTGCAGCAGTTTCTTAGCATATAACTTTTTCTTTTCAAAAAACGTGTTATTTGAAAACCTGTAATGCGTAGAGAAACGATACAAGTGATGATTAAAATTAATACCCATCTATGTGACGTTTTCAGGTAAATTATGTTAAAAATTTGAATGTTCACAACATGAAGTGTTCAGATTCCGAGAAACAATCACTGGACTCGAAACATTAACTCCCACTCTTACTATTTCTTTTCTCTCTCCACAGCTGCTGCCAGATCTGCTGTGTTTCGCCAGCACTTTCTGTGTTTATTATATGCAATGGTAAGTCTGTTTTTCTGGTTATCTCCCTGTCTCTTCAGATGCTGTCAGACCTTGTGAGTTTCTTTAGCAATTCTTTGCTTTTTTTTCAGATGGCTAGAGTCCTACAGCAACTTGCTTTTATGTGAGGTTCCTTCAACGTTACAATACTTAATATGGGCTTCGGTGAAAAGGAGATGTTGTATTACTTACTGAAGAAAATAAAGTATGCATTTAAATCCATCCTTCACAGAATATTGCTGCTGGAAATAGGAGATAAACAAAAAAAAAAGGAAAATTGGATTATTAATTTTCAATAAGAGCAGAAACTGCAGAGGAAGTTGTATACTCACAACTATTTGAACTGACAAGGGAAGGTGATGAGTTTATTCTTGACTGATAGCTAGTGATGTTTCATTCAATGTTAAAAGCGCAACGTTTTAACTCAACACAACACAACACAGAACAGATAAAAGATGTTCCAAAGTTAGAAATTCTTTGCAGTACGCTGTTGGAGGCGTTGGCACAGGGGCAGAGAGACTGCCAACGTGACATCCTGAATTTTTACCTTCGATGACCCTTTTCGTGTATATGCAAATATTACTGAGGTTGGTGCGGGTCTTCCAGATTTGAAAATATTCAATACCTGAATAATGGAGTTATTTAACATTTATTCAGCTTTTGGC
>NW_025965689.1:129024-170002 GCF_021869965.1 Rhincodon typus
AGTGATTATGGGGGTATCTGTGATAGTTAGAGAGAGAATGTGTGTGTTTGTGTGTGTGCGTGTGTGTGTGTGTGTGTGTGTGTGTGAAAGTTTGTGTTTGTAAGAGAATATATACTTCTGTGCATATGGCTGTCTGAGAGAGAGAGTGTTGTGTATTTTGAGAATGACAGAGTGCTTGTGAGAGAAAATATGTGCATGTATACGTGTATTTGAACGACTGACCGTGTGTGTGAGAGAGATAGACTGTGTATGAGAGAGAGAGGGAGGGAGGGAGGGAGAATATGTGTGATTATGTGCGAATGAGTGCATGTGTGTTTGTTCAGAAGAGAAATAGAGTTCACGTTACTGGATATGAACACAGAAGCTGCTGGTGAAACTCAGCAGGTCTGGCAGAGTTAACGGTTTCTGAAGAAGGGCAACTGAACTCGATACTTTAACTCTGCTTTCTCTCCAAAGATGCTGTCAAAACGTAATTTTTAAAATCACTTTCTTTTTGAATTACGTGTATGTATGTATATATTAGCGAAGTTCAAAAGAAGCCAAAAATCACCGTACAATCACCATCAAAATGAATTTGTATAGGTCACAATGTGAAGGGCGATCGTCCTTCAAATCTGAGGGCTCTTGAGTGTTAATCCTCCAGCAAAAAAAAAAGATGAAAGTAATGATTTTGTTAAGAGATGACTCTGGGTAAATCATGACCAGCGTGCTTCAGATGTAAAGTAAATACAAGTGTGCACTCAGCGGAGCTGGGGTGGTGGGTGGCGGGGTTGGGGGGGTTGGGGTGGTAGGGGGATGTGGAAGTACAGCTCTTTGAGATGTTCCTGGTTGTCACAGTGATAAGGATCTTGGATGATTTCGAGAAATATAGGCAAGTTGGACAGACATCAAAGGGTCGTGCTCGTAGCTTTGGAAACACAAGCTGACAAAAATGATACTTGCAAAGGACTTTTTCACGATCTCACACACACACACACACACAAACACACACACACACACACACACACACACGCACACACACGCACACACACACACACACACAAACCAACGTTCACATATGCAGCCATAATCACAGCTTCATTTACTTATGCCTAATCCGGTCTGTTTGAAGGCCGACTTTTACCTGATTACCGCCGAATAGCTCTGAAACTGTGGCTGAAGTTCTTGTTTCGATGTCACAAGTTTGAAAATTTTCAACAGCTCGATGTGAACCACTATTTCCTGCTCACTTAGCATTGTTTTCTTTAACTTGTGCAAAGATGCAGCTAAAACAGTGGACAGGACATACCGAGAACAGTATTTCAAATAGAAGACAGTCGAGCACGTAAATGCTGAGTTTCTGTCAAAATTCAGTTTGCAATCTTTACAGCTTTTAGAAATAGGAAGCCAATCCACACAACTTGATAATGTTTTATGAGGACGGTAACACCTTATGATAATGTTTAATGTTTTTAGTACAGAAATATAGCTAAGAATAAGTTTTGCTTTTGGTAACTGAAGCAGAAATATTTTACTGATGTATTAATCTATTGATAATAAGATTGATAATAACACAAGGACTATGTTTGCACACCGATGAAAAATTAACATCCAAAGGCACATTAAAATGAAACAGAAAGAGAGCGGGAAACATCTCTGAAATCAACATTTGTGACTTAATCAATTGAAAAAAAAATTGCTCATCATCATCAATTTTTTTTTGTGGAAAATTGCCGCACACGAGGGGCATTCTTTTTTGGTTCTTATTGGTCCTCACGTACCACCCCACCAAACTCCGGATCCAACACATCATCCTCCGACACTTCCGTCATCTGCAATCCGACCCCACCACCAAAGACATCTTTCCCTCCCCACCCTTATCTGCTTTCCGGAGGGACAACTCTCTCCGTGACTCCCTTGTCCGCTCCACACTCCCGTCCAGCCCCACCACACCCGACACTTTTCCCTGCAACCGCAGGAAGTGCTACACCTGCCCCCATACCTCCTCCCTCACCCCCATCCCAGGCCCCAAGAAGACTTTCCACATCAAGCAGATGTTCACCTGCACATCTGCCAATGTGGTATACTGCATCCGCTGTACCCGGTGTGGCTTCCTCTACATCGGGGAAACCAAGCGGAGGCTCGGGGACCGCTTTGCAGAACACCTACGCTCGGTTCGCAATAAACAACTGCACCTCCCAGTCGCGAACCATTTCAACTCCCCCTCCCATTCCTCAGACGACATGTCCATCCTGGGCCTCCTGCAATGCCACAACGATGCCACCCGAAGGTTGCAGGAACAGCAACTCATATTCCGCTTGGGAACCCTGCAGCCCAATGGTATCAATGTGGATTTCACAAGCTTCAAAATCTCCCCTCCCCCTACCGCATCCCAAAACCAGTCCAGCTCGTCTCCGCCTCCCTAACCTGTTCTTCCTCCCACCTATCCCCTCCTCCCACCTCAAGCCGCACCCCCATCTCCTACTTACTAACCTCATCCCGCCCCCTTGACCTGTCCGTCCTCCCTGGACTGACCTATCCCCTCCCTAACTCTCCACCTACACTCACCTTTACTGGCTCCATCCCCGCCTCTTCGACCTGTCTGTTTCCTCTCAACCTATCCTCTCCTCTATCCATCTTCTATCCGCCTCCCCCTCTTTCCCTATTTATTTCAGAACCCCCTTCCCCTCCCCCATTTCTGATGAAGGGTCAAGGCCCGAAACATCAGCCTTTCTGCTCCTATGATGCTGCTTGGCCTGCTGTGTTCATCCAGCTCTGCACCTTGTTGTCTCGGATTCTCCAGCATCTGCAGTTCCTACTACCTCTGTTTCAGGTCGGGACCCTTTTTCAGAAATGCCCATTTCTGAAGAAGGGTCCTGACCTGAAACATCAACTTCCCTGCTCCTCTGATGCTGCCTGGCCTGCTGTGTTCCTCCAGCTCTACATTGTGTTATCTCTGACTCCAGCATCTGCAGTTCTCACTATCTTGCAGAGACTGGAGTTGTTTTCCTCAAAACAGAAGAGATTGAGAGGGGAAACATTTGAGATTTATCAATGATGAGAGGGGCAGATAGGGTAGACAGGAAGAAACGAGTCCCCTTGATGAAGCCATCAGTGGCCAGGGGACGTAGATTTCCAGCAAGGTGTGGAAGATTGAAAGGGGATGTCTTTTTTGTTTAGTTCACCCTGAGGACGATTGAAATATGAAAATCACTCTCTGTAAGGGTAGTAGAGGCAGAAACCGTCATAACATTGAAGAGATATTTGGAGGAAAGAACACAGAGGGATCTTGGGGTCCCAGTCCATATCTCCCTGAAAGTGTCAAAATAGTGGATAAAGTCGTAAAGAAGGCCCGCAGCATGCTTGCCCATATCAGGTGGGGAATTAAGCTGGTAAGTCATGTTACAGATGTATGAGACTTTAGTGAGGCCACATTTGGAATACTATGTGCAGTTCTCGCAGCCATAACAAGGGACGGTTGTGGAGGCTTTAGAGAGGGTGGAAAAGTGGTTTATCAAGATGTTGCCTGCATTGGAGTCTATTTGCTATAAGAAGAGGGGTGGCTCAGTGGCTCAGTGGTTAGCACTGCAGCCTCACAGCGCCAGGGACCCGGGTTCAATTCCAGCCTTGGGCGACTGTCTGTGCGGAGTTTGCACATTCTCCCCATGTCGGCGTGGGTTTCCTCCAGGTGCTCTGGTTTCCTCCCACAGTCCAAAGATGTGCAGGCTAGGTGGATTGGCCATGCTAAATTGCCTGTAGTGTTCAGGGGTGTGTGGGTTATAGAGGGATGGGTCTGCGTGGGATGCTTCAAGGGTCAGTGTGGATTTGTTGGGCCAAAGGGCCTGTTTCCACATTATTGGGATTCTATGAAGAGGTTGGACAAGCTGGGATTGCTTTCACTGGAGTTGGACGCTAAGGGGAGACCTGATAGATGCTTATAAAATATATATATGACAGATGTCGATAGGGTAGATAATTGTTGTCTTTATTGACAGGTAGAAATGTCACATACTATGAGTTATGGTTTTAAGGTGAGGGGAAAGGTTTAAAGGAGATGTGTGAAGGAAGTATTTATTTACAAAGAGGGTGGTTAGTGCCTGGAACACAATGGAAGGTGGTCGAAGCAGATACATTCACAAAGTTTAAGAGGCATTTAGACAGACACGTGAACGGGCAGTGAACAGAGGGACACAGACCATGTGTAAGCATATGGTATTGGAGCAAGCTGGTATTGGAGCAAAATTGCTTCATGGTCAGCATAGACCTGGTGGGCTAAAGGCCTGTTCTTGCGATATTTACAATGACTTCTTGCGATTCCAAGGCGTACAAGGCTGTGTTCCAAGTGCTGGAAATTGGGATTGGAATGGGCTTAGCTTAGTAAGGAGGTGATAGTCTCGATGGACTCTTAAATTAGATACCCAGGTAGCAATCTGGAGACCTAGATTCAAATCCGGCCTTGGCAGATAGTAGATTTGGAATTCATTTCTTTTTTTTAAAAAAAGGGGGATGAAGAGTCTAATGGTGACCATGACACTGTTGTCAATTGGTGGGTAAGATGTCCATCTGGTTCACTGCTCCCCTTTCTGAAAATATCGAATCCATGTGACTTCAGACTCATGACAATGCGACTGACTTACAACTGGCTTCTGGGCAACTAGGGAAAAGTGATAAGTGCTGGAGAACCAGTGAAGTCCACATCTATGGCTGAATAAAAACAGCAGTTAGGGACTTGTTTTCAACTTGTGCAGGTTTGATAGGCCGAAGGACCTTTTCTCTGCTGTAGACCTCTATAGCCTGTAGGTCATTTGAAATTGCGTGTCACAATACGCTTCATGTTGAGGGCAAAATCATTTGACAGAGACGGGGCGATGTAGGCTAGCATCTCTGTCAAATGTTCCCTTTCTCTGTGTTTGGGCTGAAGCTATGAGGCAGAGGCTGGAATCAGTATCAGAGACTTCCCAGGTTCAGCATCACTCAGGACGCTGTTGCCTCCGATGGGTCTGTCAGTGGGAGATGACCATCCCCAGGAAAAGTGACAGATCAACCTGGGCCATGAGCTCTGCAAGCCATGACGGTGCCAGAATAACGATATTGGATCTTCAACACATCAGCTGTGACCCTGCCATTTTCTGACCTTCCCTCTCTAGCAGTCAATAAGGCAACCCATCACACCAAAGAAGAGAAAGTGACAGACTGAATCTAAGTATGATAAACGTGGCTCCATGAACTTTTGAAGAAAGAACTAGAATGGCAGGAGACTAGGAATGTCAAAGGAATAGAAAGATAGTGGGGTGTTTGTCCACCCATGTCTGAAGGTGGCTGGACAGGTCATTAGGGAAGTTAACAAGTTAAATCGAATGTTTGCATCAAACAGTCGAGGCATTGGTTGTAAAAGTGGCGCGGTCCTGTTGCAGCTGTACAGGACTTTGATTAGGCCGCAGCTGGAATAGTGTGTCAATACGAAGGATGTTGATTGCATTGGAACATCCTTCCTATTATATGGCGACTAGAGTTGCACGCAGTACTCCAGCTGTGGCCTAAACAAAGTCCTGTACAGCTGCAGCAAGACCATGCCACTTCTACAATCCACGCCTCGACTGCGTGCAACGTGCTAAATGCCCAAGCCAGTGACTCTGCCCATAACGAAAGGGAAAATGGTGCAGGCTTGTAACAATCTTCCATTGAATTCTTTGTAGATGTCATGACACGTATCAGTGGCCATCGTTGGCTGAGATGGAAGCTGTGAATTTCGTGTCTGAATGTCTGGCTCCCTACACAGTAGGATCCCGTGGAAAAGAAAAGAATCCCTGAGAGTGCAGTTAGCAGTATTTAGTTTTGTGATCACCAAACATGAACCCCCTCATTAATCGGCTGTCAAGTGTCTTTCTTATTTAGCAGCAGAGGGGTGTGGAGAAATAGTTGTTGAGCTGATTGTCATGACTTTCAAGGAAAAAAAAGATCTTTTTCAATGCAGCAAGGGAATGGAATGCACTGCCTCAAAACGCGGTGGAGGCAAAGCAAAATAATTGTCACCTTCTATCTTGCTCTTTTTCTGGAAGGTGGAGGAGTCGAAGTAGGTCATTTGGCCTATCGAGATTGCTCGACCATGCAATGAGATTATGGCTGATCTGATCATCTTCAACTCCACTTTTGTACCTTCCTGACATAACATTTGATTCCTTTCCTTATTCAAAATCTGTCTGACTCAGGCTTGCATAGACACAAGAATTCTGGCTCTCACAAATGGCTAGAAGTTCAAAAGGTTCACAACCGTCTGAGAAAAGAACCTCCTCCTCATCTCAGACTTAAAGTGGCGTTCCTTTATTTTCCTTTATAAAACACGGTGGCTCAGTGGTTAGTGCTACTACCTCACAGCACCAGGGACCTGGGTTGAATTCCAGCCTCGGGCGATTGTGTGGAGTTTGCACATTCTTCCCGTGTCTGCATGGGTTTCCTCTGGGTGCTCCAGTTTCCTCCTACAGTCCAAAGATGTACAGGTTAGGTGGATTGGCCTTGCTAAATTGCCCATAGTGTCCAGGGATGTTTAGGTTAGGTGGGTTAGACATGGGGAAATGCATGGAAAGGGATTTTTGTTGTGGTGGAATGCTCTTTGGAGGGGCGGTGTGAACTTGTTGGCCGAACTGTAGGGATTTTGTAAATAAATAAAATATTCTGACACTCCCATGAGGGGAAATGTGGTCCCAGCATTTCTGCCATCAAACCCCTTAAGAATCTTGTCTTTATCGTGTGAGATCACATCCCATTCTTCTAAACCCCCAGTGAATAGAGTCCCAACTGTTTTAACCTTATCTCATAACACAATCCCTCCATAGCAGTTACCTTCTCTGAAATGCCTCCAATGAAACGATGTCTTTCCTTTAATAAGGGGACCAAAGCTGTTCACAGTACTCCAGACATGGTCATTTCAGCACTTTGTACAGTTGCAGTAAGAATTCCCTACTCTTATCCTCCAACCCCTTTAAAATAAGGTACAACATTCCATTGGCCTTCCAGATTATATACTCCCCTGTGTGCTCGTTTTCTGTGTTTTGTGCACAAGTTACCCTCTGTGTTACAGCTTCATCTATTTAAACAATACTCTGTTCTTTGTTTTCTCCCTTCCAAGACGAAAAACTTCACATCTTTCCATATTATATTCCATTTGCCAACACTTTTCCTAACTGACTTAAACTATCAATATCGCCCCGGGAACTGATTGATCCCTTTTCAAACCTGCCTTTCCACATACTGATGGGTCATTTGAAATTTGGAGACTATACGTTCACTTCCTTGCTCCAAGTCATTAATGCCATGCAGGTCCCAGCTTCTCATCCCTGTCTTCGCATGAGGTGCTGTGGCCCTCAAGTCAAACCACCTCCAGTTGTCTCCTAGAAGTTACATGTTGTTTATGAGCTGCTGCTATTTACCTCAATATTTACCTCTGAAGTAGAACCAGTCGACATCCTGTCTGACACATTCTCAAGCCGTTTGGAATCTTGCCCATATTGTGAACCAACAGTTCACTCACAGCCTGGTTTGCAGTACCCCATGAGGAAGCCTTAATTGGTATGTTGGTCTTCATTGCAAAAAAGTTGGGGTTCAGAAGTAGGGATGCATCACATTAAGTTATACAGTGCCTTGGTGAGGCCACGCCTGTATGATTTTGTATAGTTTTGGTCTACCTACCTATAAGATGACATTCTCATGACCGAACGAGTGCTCATCGAGGCTGTTATGGCACTCAATGAGATCACAGCTGATTTCATCATCATCATGTTCACTTTCCTCCCTTTTCGCATAACCCTCAATCCTGATTTAAAATAAAAAAATCTTTCGATCCCAGCCTTGAATGAACTTAAGCACCCAACCTCGACAGCTCTCTGTGGTAAAGAATTCGACAGATTCACTGTTTACTAAGGAAATAAATTTGTCCTCACCTCTGCTTTAAGTGGGCGACTATTTATTCTGATATGATATCCTCTTGTCCTAGACTTTCTCACAAGTGGAAACAACTTTTCTGCATCTATCCTGTCATATGGCCTAAGAATCTTGCATGTTTCAATGAAGTTGATTCTCGTTCTTCCGAACTTGTATGAGCCCAGACCCAAACTACACAAACTCTTTAACAAGACAATCCTTCCGTACGTGGAATCAGCCTTGTGAGCCTTCTCAACAGCAAGATTGGCAATGGCCTCATGAATCATTGGTAAAGTTAGGAGTGTTGTCCATATATCAGCCATTGAAAGGTTGTATCAGAAACAAGTTTTCAAGTGAAAGTAACAATGTATTTAGATTTCCTGCTCAGCTCCTCAGGACTGTGTCCCAGGCTGAGACTGTCCTTCATGGCTTCACAAAAGATTTTAATCAGTTGTGCTGCCACTGAGAACTGTTCTGCTGGAACTGCAGAAAACGTTGCTCATGACACAGCGAGAGTATTTTGTGCAACTTTAATTCCACATGATAGGAAGAATGTGATAACGCTAGTGGTTGGCAAAGGAGGTTAGGCAGCTGGCTGCCTGAGCGGAAAGGTTTTAGTTATGAGGAGAGATAGGGCAGACTGGAGTTGATTTCCTCAAAACAGAGGAGATTGAGAGGAAGCATGATTGTGATGTATCAATGACGAGAAGAACAGACAGAGTAGACAAGAAGAAACAATTCACCTTCATGGAGGCATCAATGGCCAGGGGGCACAGATTTATAGTAAAGCATGGAATATTTAGAGGGGATTTAGAATTTTTGTTTTGGTTAACTGCAGCGTGGTGGGAATCTGGAGTTCACTGCCCTTCAGCGTGATGCAGGCAGAAACCCTCATAACATCGAAGATGAATTTAGAAGAAAGCATGCAGAGGGATCTTGGATTCCAAATCTATATCTCCCTGAGAGTGCGACGACAAATGGATAAGAGATAGTAGGAACTGCAGATGCTGGAGAATCCGAGACAACAAGGTGCAGGGCTGGATGAACACAGCAGGCCAAGCAGCATCATAGGGGCAGAAAGGCTGACGTTTCGGGCCTAGACCCTTCTTCAGAAAAGGGGGTGGGGAAGGGGGTTCTGAAATAAATAGGGAGAGAGTGGGAGGCGGATAGAAGATGGATAGAGGAGAGGATAGGTGGAGAGGAAACAAACAGGTCGAAGAGGCGGGTAAGTTGGTTTAATAAAAGACCTACGGCATATTTGACATTATTTGTCAAGAACAAACCAAGCTTGTTCAATAAAATGCTCATTGAGCGAGTCAGCAAGCCATGTAACGGCTGTATAAGACTTTAGTGGGGCCATGTTTGGAGTACTCCATCCAGTTCTGGTCGCTCCATTAAGGGAGCGTTGTAGAGACTTCAGAGAGTGTGCAATAGTGGTTTACACGGGATGTTGCCTGAATTGGAGAGTTTTAGCTATAAGACGGGTTTGGACAAACTTGGATTGTTCTCACTGGAGCATTGGAGGGAAGACCTGATAAAAATATATAAAATTATGAGAAGCATGAATGGGGTGGATAGTCAGAGTTTTTGATCCAAGTGTAGAAAGTCAAATACTCGAGCCAATATGTTGAAGGTGAGGAGAACAGTTTAAGGGGGATGTGTGAGGAAAGTAGATTTTTTGTTTTACAAAGAGGGTAGATAGAACCTGGAGAACGGTGCAAGAGGAAGTGATCGAAGTAGACATGCTTGCAAAGTTTAAGAGGCATTTTTACAGACAGAACACCTCCTCTTGCGCCATGTTCCAGGCATTAATCACCCTCTTTGTTAGAAAAAAAAGGTCCTCATAGATCTCCTTTCCCTTCACACCCTAAACCGATATCACATCATATTTGACTTTTCCACTCTTGGATAAAGACTCTGCCTATCACCCCGCTATCCATGTGTCTCGTAATTTTATGTACTTCTGCCAGGTCGCCTCCCAGCCCCCATCGTTCTAGTGAGAACAATACAAGTTTGTCCAAACTCTCCGTATAGCAAATGCACTCAAATCCATCAATATCCACTTTGGCACAGTGTCTTAAGCCTTTCTCCAAATACCTCTTCAGTGTTATGAGAGTTTATGTCTTTATCACCTTACAAGCAGTGAGCTCCAGATCCTCACCACCCTCTGAATGAGAAAAGAAGGTCCAACATCCCCTCTAAGTCTTCCAGCCCTTACTGTTAATCTACGTCCCGGACATTGATGCTTCCATCAAGGGGAATAGTGTCTTCTTTTTTACCGCGTCTGTTACTCTCATCATTGATACATCTCAATCATGCATCTTCTCAATCTCCTCTGTTTTGAGGAAAACAACTTCAGTCTGTCCAATCTCTCTTCATAGTTGAATCTCCTCAATTCAGGCAACATGCTGGGCAATTTCCTTTGCCCATGTCCAGTGTAATCACATCTTCCTATCATGCAATTCCAGAAATGCACGCAATACTCTCGCTGTGGCCTGAGTAATACTCTATACGGTTCCAGAAGAACAGTACTCAGAAGCAGTACGACTGATTCAGATATTTGGTGAAGCCCTGAAGGACATTCGCAGCCTAGGACCTAGATTCGAGCAACAGATCAAAAGGTCTACAAAATATTGCTCTTTCCAGTTGTAGTTCTAGTATTAGTAAAGCCTTTCAATGGCTTATGGATGGACCACACATCTGACTACATCTATGTACCTTGAGCTCACTTGCCCATCTTGATTATGAGAAAGTTCATGAGGCTGATTCAAAGTCCAGAGGGACTGCTTTTATGAGGAGAGGTTGAATAGATTGGCCCTGTGCTGATTGGAGTTGAAGAACCAAAGGAAAGTTTATTGAAACATTTCAGATTCGCAGGAGACTTGACAGGCTAGATACAGAGAAACTGTTTGCCCTGGCGGGAGAGCCCATGACCAGAATGAAACATTTTGAAATATTGTGTCGCCCATTTAAAGTAGAGATCCCATGGGATTGCTTCTATTACGGGGAGTGAATCTGTGGAAATTTATTACTGCAGAGGGCTGTGTAAATTGGATACTTAAGTGCGTTCAAAGCTATGAGAGATCGATTTATAGTCAGGAATGGAATCTCAGCTTATGGGGAAAAGGCAATAAAGTGTATTTGATAAAGATCAGATCAGCTATGATCTTATTGATTTGTGGAGCAGTCTCGATGTCCTCTACATCTGTGGCGAGTATGTCCTCTTTGAGGTAGGAAGACCAATACTACACACAATCCTGCAGATGTGGTCTCACCAAGTGCAGCTTCAGTGAGGCATTCTTACTTCTGAGCTCCAAGCCTCTTGCAATGAAAAGCAACATATCATTTGCCTTCTTCATGGCTTACTGCATGTCAGACAGCGATTAAACCGTTGGTTCAAAATGAGGGCAAGATTCCAATCAGCTTGCAATAGAGTGTCAGACAGGATGGCGACTGGTTCTGCTTCATAGGTTACGTTTGAAGAAAATAACAACTGCTCATAAGAAATGTGTAACCATTGGGAGACAAATGGTGGTGATTTAACTCGAGGGTCACCACACGTCATATCAGGACAGAGCCTGAGAAAGTGGGACTTGAATGGAATTAATTACTTGGAACAAGGAAGTGAACTTTCTGTCACCAAAATTGTAGATGAAATAACAATCGACAGAAAGGCAGGTTGCAAGAGGCATAAAAACATTTTAAAGAGTGAAATCGATAATAAGTTAGCAAATGGTGTATGCTGCGGGAAGATATGAAATTGTTCATCTTCGAAAGGAGGAAAAAAAAAAGAACAGAATATTATTTAAATGGAATGTTGGCCCTTATGTCAAGGTATTTGCAGTAGAAGGGGAGGGAAGTCTTAATGCAACTGTACAAGGTGCTGGTGAGATCACATCTGCAGAACTGTGAGCTGTTTTGGTCCCCTTATTTAACGGAAAAAAACCCCATAATTTCACTGAAGACAGTTCAGAGAAGGTACAATAGTATGGAGTGTATGGAGGGATTTTCTTATGAGCAAAGGCTAAAGCGACTGGGAGTTCAGAAGCATGAGAGGTTGTCTCACATGAAATATACAGGATTTTTTAAGTGGCTTGGCAGGGTAAATGTTGAGAGGATATTTCCCCTTATGTGGCTGTCTCAGAATAAACGAACAGCAGCTTAACAATGAGCTGAGGAGGAATTTCTTTTCTCCAAGCATTGTGAAAACTTGGAACTCCTTGTCACAGAGACGTATAGGGATAGAACCATTGTGCATATCTAAGGCTGAGAAAGATTGATTCTTGATCTGTCAGGTAATCAAGGGTGAGACAGAAAGGGCAGAAAAACGTTTGCAGGACACTCTACTGATGAGGTCCAAAAAGCAGAATATAGAGAACTTATAAGAAAGTCGAAACGTAGGACATCAAAGGCAGTGAAATTAGGATTACTACCGGTGCCACGAGCTACTCAGAGTAGAAACATCAGGATATATAGGATGAACACATGACTTAAAAGATGGTTTGAGGGAGAAGATTTCGGATTCATGTGGCATTGCATCCGGTTCTGAGGGAAGTGGGACCTGTAAGAGCTGAATGGGTTACACCTGGGCAGAATGGGACTAATGATTTGGGGTGGGGGGGGGGGGTGCTGAGTTATTGGTAGAGTGGTTGAGGAGGGTTTAAATTGAGGTGGCACGGGGATAGGAACAGAGGAATAGGGCAGTAGATGTAGAAATTGAAGGAGAGGTGGAAACAAGTGCAAACATGACTCAGAACATGCAGTGAAATGCTGCTGAAAAGAGCAGGGGAGGTGGTCTGAAATGCATGCAGTTCAATGCAAGGAGTATAATAGTCAAGGTGGATGCACTCAGGGCGTTGGTTAATATTTGGAACTATGAAATTATTGCGATTATGAAGTCTTGGCTGACAGAGGGACAGGACTGGCAGCTGGATGTCACAGGATTTAGATGTTTTACGTGTGATAGAAAGGGGTGTAAAAGGGGTGGGGGAGTTGCATTACTGGTAAAGAAGTACATCACAGCTGTACTGAGAGAGCATACATCAGGGCACTCGTGCAGCCAGGCAGTATAGACAGAATTCAAAATAGGAAAGGAGAAATTACCATGCTGGGGACATACTACAGGCCTGCCAACAGTGAACGGGACATAGAAGAGAGAACATGTGGAGTGATTTTGGAAAGATGTAAAAATATCAGGGTTGTTGTGGTGGGTCATTTTAACTTACCCTGTATTGACTGGGACTTACTTCGTGCTTGGGGCTTTGATGGAGCAGAATTTGTAAGGAGCATTCAGGAGGGTTTCTTGACGCAGTATGCAATCAGTCCAACCAGGAAAGGAGTTATACTGGACCTAGTTTTGGGAAACGAACCCAGCAAGGTGAGTGAAGTTTCAGCAATGGAGCATTTTGGGAGTAGTGACCATAATACCATGAGTTATAGGTTACGCATGGATAGCGATGACAGCAGTGCTCTAGTGAATGTGTTAAATTGGGGGAAGGTGAACTACAAACATATTAGGCAGGAACTGGAGAGTGTTAATTCATGCATCTGTTTGAGGTAAAATTCACGTTGGACATGTGGTACTATTTCAAACGACAGTTGATAAAAGTTCAGGAGTGCGAGAGTGAAGAATAGTTATGGCAAGTTGCGTGAACCTTGTTATAGAGAGGGATGTTATAACCTTGCTCATAAAGGAAAAAAAAATACATAAAGGTCAAGGAGGACAGGAACTGACAAAGCCCTTGAAATATCTAAGGAAAGTTGGAAAGAACTTAAGCAAGGAATTAGAAGGGCTAAAAATGGTCATGAAAAGTCATTAGAAAACACAATTAAGGAGAATCACAAGTCTTTTCATACATATATATATATATAAAAGAATAGCCAGGGAAAGTGTTAGCTCACTTAGGGTCTAAAAGGGGTATTCAAGTGTGGAGCCAGAAGAGGTAGGTGAAAACTTAAATGAATACTTTATGTCCATTTTCACCAAAGATAAGGAATTGGTGATGGATAACCTCAGGGAATGGAGTGTCGAATCCCCAAGCCAAGTTGCTATTAAAAATGAAGAGATGTTGCGCGTCTTAAAAAAAAGTATTACAATAGATATGTCCCCGGGTCCTGACGGGATCATTGCCAGAATATTGAGGAAGTCAACAGAACAAATTGTTGGAGCATTGGCAGACAGCTTTGTATCCTCTTTGGCCTCAGGTGATGTCCCAGAGGACTGAAGAGTAGCTGGTATTGTCCCATTAATTTAAAAGGGTGACGGAGATAATGCAAGAAATTGCAGGCTGTGAGCCTGACGTCAGTGGTGGAGGAATTATTGAAAAAGATTCTCAGGGACAAGATCTATGCACATTTAGAAGCAAATAGACTGAATAGCGATAGGCAGCATGGTTTTGTGCGGAGGAGGTTGTGCCTCACAAACTTGTTTTTTGAGAAGGTAATGAAGATAATTGATGAGGGAAAAGTGTTTGATGCTGTCTGGATGGACTTCAATAAAGCCTTTGACAATGTCCCGCATGGCAGACTGGTACAAAAGGTTAGGTCAAATTGTATCAGGAAAGAGCTGGAAAGATGCATAGACAACTGGCTTAGTCATAGGCGATAGAGGGTAGCGATGGAAGGATGCTTTATGGAATGGATGGCTGGGAAAGGTTGTGTTCCACAGGGATCAGTTCTAGGTCCTCCGCTGTTCGTGATCTACATGAATAATTTGGAGGAAAACATAGCTGGCCTAATTAGCAAGTTTGCAGACGATAAAAGGATTGGTGGAGGTTAAGAGAGAAAGGAGGATTGTCAGAGGAGCCAGTTTTAGATCAGTTGGAGGTATAGGCAGAAAATTGGCAGATGGAGTTTAATCTGGACAAATGTGAGGTGATGCATTTTAGAAGATCAACTACAGTTGGAAATTATATAATGAATGGCAGAACCCTTAGGAGAATTGATATGCAGAGAGATCTGGCTGTGCAGGTCCACAGATCAATGGCAGAGCAGGTAGATAACGTAATAAGCAAAAGCCTATGGTATGGTTGCCTTCATTGAAAGGAGCATTGAATATAAGTATAGACAAGTTATGCTTCATTTTTATAGAAATTTAGTTAGGCCACACTTGGAATATTGCACGGGGTTTTGGTCACAACACTACCGCAAGGATGCGGATGCTTTGGAGAGGGTACATAAAAGGTTTACTAGGATGTTACCTACTATGGGAGATGTTAGCTATGAAGAAAGGTTAGATAGATTGTGTTTGTTTTCACTGGAATACAGAAGGTTGAGAGACGACCTAATAGAAATTTATAAGATTGTGAGTGGCATGGATAGAGTGGAAAGTATCTGGCTTTTTTTCTCCAGGGTGCAGAGGTTAATTTCTAGGGGACACAGGTACAAGGTGCGAGAGAGGAAGTTTAAAAGAGATGTACGAGGCACATTTTCTCAAAAAGTGTGGTGAATGCCTGGAACCCACTGCCAGAGGAGGTGGTAGAAGCAAACACACTAGTAGCAGTCAAGAACCACCTGGATGAACACTTGAATAGGAAGGGAATAGAGTCATATGGACCCTCTAGTGAAGACAGTTTAAAATGGAAGGGCAAAATGTGTGGATGCAGGCTTGGAAGGCCGAAGGACCTGTTCCCGTGTTGTACTCTTCTTTGTTCTTTCAAAGTGAACGTGAGAAATATTTGAAAAAGCTGTGATCCTTTTGAATAGCAGAGCATGCTTTGAGTGACGGAACGGCCTACTCCTCAAATTATCTCGTAACTTCTTTATGTCAGCTGGGACAGGAATTGCAGCTTTATTGTTGGAATCGCTTCATTGAAAAACTGTCACCCAGCCAACTGAGCTACCGAAACCTAGCATAGATACAACAACAATGATATGAAGATGGAAATTTGAATGACTGTTCGCCAATAGTGATACGTAGGAATAGGGCAAGTTAGAGCCATGGGAAACTAAGCAAGAAACATAAATTATGTGGAGGTTCTGGTGTTGGACTGGGTTGGACAAGATCAGAAGTCACATGACACGAGGCTATAGTCCAACAGGTTTATTTGAAATCAGACGCTTTCTGAGCTCTGCTCCTTCATCAGGTGGACATTTCATCTGATGAAGGAGTTGCACTCCGAAAGCTTATGATTTCAAATAAACATGGTGGACTATAACCTGGTGTCATGTAACTTCTGACCTTGAGAAACAGACAAGAAGGGATTGTGGGAAATACTAAAGAGAGAGGAATGGAGAGAGAGAGAGATCAGGCAGAGCATCAGAGGGACAGGAAGAAGCAGCGAGATAGAGACAGGCAGATGGATAGAAGGAATGGGAGTGAAAGAGGGGGAAATCAGAGTGAATTGCTGGGAAAGGACGTAGCAGGAAATGTCTAGAACCATAGGAAATAACTGATAACACATTCCTGCATGCCAGGAGATCTTAGAGTGATGGGCAGATATCTAATGACTAATAATTGCTGTCACTATTTTTAGTGGGGAAATAATGCAGCCAATTTTCAGTCAGTCGGCTCCCAAAGTTCACAAAAATGTATCGGCTAGTTTGGTCGAGGGTTTCTGGTGCCAGAGTGCTGGGGGTAAATCTCGAGGTTTGCTTTCATGAAATGTTTGAGGTTAAGGAGTTTCAGTGACCGGTAGAGATATACGAATGGGAACTGTGAGAAGGTTAAATTGGAGAATGAGGAAAATTGTATTGAAATTTGGTAAACTGTAATCTTCCATGTCCAGGGGAGCTAGACACTCAGTCAGTCGTGCTGTGCAGCATCGGGAGTAGATATGTAATCAAAAAGGAAAGCTGCAACAGAAAGAGGAATAATGATATAGGCAAAATCTCACAGCCTCCTTCAAAGATCCAAAAGCATCACTTGCTGCAGAATTACAACAGGGATAAACATTGACTATTGCTACTTTCCCCCATGTCAGTGATGGACTGAACAAACAGTAGCCATTCTTAATTCTGATTAAAACATTGCTTCCATTTTAAAGTTGGTTTTGTGCTTCCCAGCTGTGTTGAAGGGATGTGGGATATGAACACAGATTCCCTTGATCAAATTTAGGGACGCTTCAATGACACTACAAAAGCCTTAGTAGCTTGCCTGCCATTTTTAGGTCTATGAGAGTGACTGAGCGGGTGAGAATCAGTTGGAGGATAATCTCTTCTTAGGAATACCAGAGCAGTCTAAAAGCCTAGAGGGGAACACAAATGACAGAAATACATCCATTTGAGGGACCTCAGTGGAAACAATCTCTGATCATTTTGGACAGTCGATCTATCTGTTAAATATTTGCCTCTAACACGGATATCACTGGTCACAAGGCCAGATTCAGTCTTTCAGAGTGCAACAAAAGCTATATTGTTCTACAGTAAAGACGGAATAGGATACAGCATCTCATTGTGCGCTCGTGTGTTCAATATTTCGCCTCTACACAGTCAGTGTCCAAATATCAATATCCCAAAGTGTAGCTATTGTATTATTGTAGACAACGTACGGGTTGCACAATGCTGACTGTCCAAATCTCAGCTGTCCCACGTTGTAGATTTTATATTACTGTAGACAGTACACACTTTGCACACTACTGAGTATCTGCATATTATTTATCTCACACTAAAGGTATGATATTACTCTAGATGTTATTTTACTGGAGACAACATACATATTACACACTACCAAGTATTAGCTGTCCCACGAAGTAGCCATTATATTGCTGTAGGCAACCGAGCAGCTGAATACTGCTTAGTGCCCAAGTGTCAGTTTACCCACATTGTCGCCATTATATCAGTGTAGGATGTCTCTTTGTGTGTGAGTGTTTGGGTGTCTTTGTGCATGTGAATGTGCAAGTGTTTGTTATTCTGCATGTTTGTATATGATGCCTGTGTAGTGTGACAGTATGCACATGGGAGAGTAAGTGCATGTTTCGGTGGATATGTGTGCGATTGTGTAATTGTATAGATCTGGGATTGTGTGAGTGGGTGTGTATATGTCTGCGTTTGTCCGTTTGTATGTCAGTGACTGCGTGTGTGTCTGTGATTGTGCAAGTGCATATTTATCGATCTATGTGAATCTGTGTGATACTGTGTGTGTGAAAGTATGGGTGAGTATGTCTTTGTGTGTGTGAGTTTGTGTGAGTGTATGCGTGTGTCTGTGCATGTGAATGTCTGTGCATGTGTAACTGTGTGTGTATATGTGTAGGCTGGTGGATCGCTGTGTGTATGAGTGCATGCACATAACTGGCTGTGTGAGTTTGCATTTATTACTGTGCGTTTGTGACTTTGTGTGTCTTAACATTTGGATGTCGGTGCATGTAAGTGTGTGTACATGTGTGTATGTCAGTGTGTGCAGTCATATGTTTCTAGCTGCGTGTGTGAGTGTTTGCATGTGCGGGTATGTCAATCTGATTGAGTGTGTGTTTATGGGAGTGTGTGTGAGACTGTGTGCATCTCTGATTCTGTGTGAGTCTGGTTGTCTTTCTGTTTGACTCATCAATGAAATGGCCCTTTCTCATTTGCATCATGGATTCTGTTGTAGTTTTTGAAATTATTAAACGCAGGATAGTCTGTGTTATCACATCAGGAGTTCTCATTCTCCAGGGATCTCACAGTGCAGCTGAAATTCAGTGGAAGATGAGCATTGCCCTGTTCTTAGTTCTTGTGTTCTTGGTGATGGTGCAGCCAGGCACCACTGATGAAGGAATGAATATAATTGTTTCCTGTCAAGGTATGTCCATCTCTTCTCAAACAGCTTTCACAAACATCAGAAGGGCTGATTAATGTCATTTATTCCCCTGAATACCATGTTCCATTCCATTGGATTTAAGCTGACAAGTGCTGAAAATCAAACAGTTGATGTGTGTAATAATTGGTCATTATCTCAGGCGTCAATGTAAAAACCAAAATTTATTTCTAACCCTCATTGCTCTGAGGCCATTTAGGAATGAACCACATTACTTGTAGTCTGGAGTTACGTGAAACTCAGACCAGACAAGGATGGTAGAATTCCTTCCACAAAGGATACTAGTGAAGTAGATATTCCCTTCTTTCATTCCACTATTTGAATTTGATTCAAATTTCATCATACACCAATGTGACATTCAATGACAGGCCCTCAGAACATGATCTTGGTGGTCCTGGATTGCGAATCCAATGATAACCCCGCCAGTTCACCATCTCGCCGCAATGTATTTCGCGAACCATTGTAGTCATTTTTTTTCATAAGTGAGCATTTCAGTTCTGAAAGATTTTGTGGCTGCTTTTGTCCTCTTGGAATAAATAAACAGCAAACTGTCTCTTTTAATGCCATCCCATGTCAAAGGATATCCACCATGACCTATCTTGACCACATCATAACTGCAAGTGACAAAAGAACAGTGGCTGAGAGAACAGTAGTCTTTACAATTCGTAGATAAACCTCATGAAATTAGTTTTACCTTGTGGCCCATGGTTGTGGGCATCAATTAACTGCTTGCCTTTGTTTTACAGGTATGGCAAACATCTAGAGGAGTGTGCAGAATTGGAGGATGTTACACTGCTGAATTCAAGTTGAGCGACAGCTGCTTAGTGCTTCTCTATTGTCCATACATTACATGCATTGAATTGTGAAAGATTAACTGTGGACCACAGCAAGGAACATCTCAGGCCATGCCTGAAGCTAACTGCAGTTTCTGTTTTCGAATCGTGAATAAAACTGTTAACTGTATTGTTCACATCCTATGGCACGGTATTTTGAATAAATCTGATCCCAGGTTGCGACCAGTATGCACTGTATTGTCATATGGGGCAATGGGTGGCAAAGGTCACCTCTGCCAACTCCAAACTAGCCAGCTTCTTAGAATCACAGTTTAGTGTCAATACTATATGCGCCTCTATCACATGTCTGATGTATGAACGTAGGATAATAGGCAGCATCTTCCAAACCCACGATACTTCCATCTCAAAAGACAAAGGTGGCAGATAAATGGGAATTGACTTGAATTGAATGAGGGCATTGTCACATATATTCACATGAATACAATACAAATATTAAGAGTTACAACTTATGGCGCCATCTTAGGTACAAACGTAACTCGATAGAGAATTTTAGCAACAAAACAGAAAATAAAGAAAACATAGTTTAACGTTTAATATCACAGCATTTCTTAATAAACAGTAGAAAACAAAGAAACACATCACTTCCTTGCAAATACCCTTCGAAGACACCCGCCATCCTGACTTGGGAATGCATCGGCCATTCTTTCACTGCTGCTGAGTCAAAATCCTGGAATACCCTCCCTTATATTGTGTTCACATTGTGTCTGTTTGCAGTTCACAGACTGCAGTAGCTCAAATAGGAGATCAAATTTCCTCCCTGCCCCACCTTCTCAAGGGGAGCAACTACGGCTGGCGACAAACGCTGGATGAGTCAGAGCTGCCCTCGTGCCATGAATTAATAGCAATGAAGGGTGGCTTGGAGGGGAACATACAGGTGATCGCATTCCCATGTCTCTGCTGACCTTGGTTCTCGAGATGGAAGTGGTCGTGTGTTTGGCAGCTGCTGTCTGAGGAATTTCGGTGAGTTTTTGCAGTGCATGTTGTAGATAGTGAACACTTCTGCAAATGAGTGTTGTTGGTGGCAGGAGCCAATGCTTGTGGACGTGTTGATAATCAAGTGGGCTGCTTTGTCCTGAATGGTGTCAAGCTTCTTAAGTGTTGTTAGAGACACACAGGCAAGTGGGGAGCATTCCATCTCAAACCAGATTTGTGCCTTGTCAGTTATGAACAGTATTGGGATTGCGGGCGTGGGGGCAGTATGGTTGTGGTGGGTTGGGTGTCAGGAAGTAAATTACACGTTCCTGTATTTCTAACCTTTGATCTGCCTTTGTACCCATTGTGTTTATAAGGCATGTGCAGTTGATTTTCAGGTCAGTGTAACCCCGATGATGTGGATCAATAGATTGACTGATGGTAAAACCATTGAATGGCCGTGGTTAGATTATCTCTTATTGGTCATATCCTGGCATTTGTGTGACTCGAGGAGTCACGATTGCTGATGAACATTGTGTAATCATGGGCAAACATCCCCACTTCTGACGGTATGATGGAGGAAAGGGTATTGATGAAACAGCTGGAGATGATTGCACTGAGGGCATTACTCCGAGGAACTCCTGCAGAGATGTCTTGAAGCTGAGTTAATTGACCTCCAAATACCAGTTATGACGCCAAGCAGTGGAGAGTTTTCCCTGATACCCTTTGATTCCAGTTTTCCTAAGGATCATTGATTCTGCACTCAGTCAAATGCAGCCTGAATGTTAATATCGATCACGCTCACCTCAACCTTCGAATTCAAATATTTTGCCCATGTTTGTGCTTTGGCCAAAATGAGGTCAGGAGCGTAGTGAACCTGGCAAAATCCAAATTGGCCTTCACTGAGCAGTTTATTGCTGAACAGGTGTTGCTTGATAGGACTGTTGATGACACCTTCCATCACTGTATTGATAATTGAGAGAGGACTGATATGGCAGCAAGTAGCAGGGTTGGATTTGTTCTGCTTTCAATGATCAAAATTTTAAAAGTCCAGAATAAATCATTGGTTGGCAATTAAGGAGAAGGCGATGTGCGCATGGATTTTATCTATAGAGTCTCAGTTGTTGGAACATTATTATTATTATTATTGTTGTTGTTAGACTATTATTAATGCAGAAAATCAGCAAAATGTTCTGGGGTGTCCGAATCCCGCCCCAGCGAAGGTGGAATTTTCTTTCAATGTAAAAAACAAAAATCTGGGATTGTAAATTTATTGCTTAAAAATCCCGACTTCTGGATCTCAGTTTCTTTCAATCCACCCAGTCCCACGATAGGTAGATAGAGAGATAGATAGATAGATAGATAGATAGGTAGGTAGATAGATAGGTAGGTAGGTAGGTAGATAGCTAGGTAGGTAGGTAGATAGATAGGTAGATAGGTAGAGAGCTAGATAGATAGATAGATAGACAGAACAAGTGGACAAATAAATAGGTAGATAGATAGACAAATGAATAAATATATATATAAGTAAATAGAGAAAGAAAGAAAGAAAGAAAAACATTTTCCTGTTTCATTATGTGAAATCATTGGAGATAAAATTCATTGTAACAGATCTAGAGGCTGAAGATGTAAATTGTTGTACAATAAATCTGCAAAATGTACAACACACCACACGAAGATAAGAATTCCCTGAATAACTGAAAGGGGAAAAAAAATCTGCTTCAGCCTATTATAAGATGTAGAGCTGGATGAACACAACAGGCCAATCAGCATCAGAGGAGCAGGAAGGCTGACGTTTCGAGCCGAGACTCTTCTTCAGAAATCTTCTGAAAGTTTCTGAAGAAGGGTCCCGGCTCGAAACGTTAGCGTTCCTGCTCCTCTGATTCTGACTGGACTGCTGTGTTCATCCAGTTCTACACCTTGTTACCTCAGATTCTCCAGCATCTGCAGTTCCTACTATCTCTGCTTCAGCCTATTATCTATTTTTCCCCATTCTCATTGATGTGATGGGTTTTGATTCAACTCCTGGAGGACTGGATGATCGATGTGATTGGAGTTTGATTCATTGACTCGGGCTCCAGGAAGCAGATACAGGGGGACAGAAGCAGCCACGTCTTCCCATGAATGAACGCAGACTGTTTTAAATGGAAACGTTTCTGTCCATTTATACTGTCCGTTCACTCACCTATCAAGATCTCTCATTATTATTCTTCCTTTCACATTGTTGACAATAACAATTTCAAATAATAATGTCAATTTTTTGTCATATGGAATTCTCTTCTAACATGTTAGTAAAGCGTGAGTGCATACTGTGAAAGGTTGAGGCCCCTCAACAGGCCTTTATGGACAGCAATGATGCAATGAACCTATTCATGTTCAAATGTTACAAGATTTGGAAAATATCCAGGCTTAGGCTGAAAAATATCAATCAATGTCTGGGCCATATAACTAGTAGTCAATTGTCCTCCCTAACAAGTGCAAATCTAACTACTGTCCTTTGTCATTCAAGGACATTACAATAATAAAATCACCCATAATCAACAACCTGGCATTACCATTACCAGGCACTGATAAGGTGCAGTCATACATATACTGTGCCTGTAAGTTTGGACAGATGCTGGAATCACGCAGCAAGTAAATTGCCTCCTGACTCCTCAAGCATGATGATGCTGTGGCTTTAACAGGTCTATTTTGCACTGGCTTCTTTTAAACGAGAGATTGGATGAGAGGTCCTGAAAAGTCTGTGGTAACATACAGAGCTTTTGACACTTCGAGTTTTTGTTAAAGTTGGAACAATAGAAGCAGCCTGAAAGGGTGTGGCCAGATCTCGCAGAACAGGATTTCTAGATTTTTTTAAAAAAAATTGGATTCAGCAGAAGCTCCTGGAGATTTGAATAAATAAAAGTTCATTACCCGCCCCCGTGCCTCCCCGGATTACAGATAGAAGCTGGAGCTTCTCTTCCTACTGCAGGCATTTCATGTAAGAACAGGTGATTTCTGAATTTGCCCTTTTGCTAAGCAGTGTATTTATGTGATGTTATATGTTGGAACACTTAATTATTAGCGGTTACTGGATCGATTATTCAGTTAAGTTTTCCAGTAGAGTTAAAGTCATTCTAAGACCTTCTTTTTTGATGTATTTTAACAATAATGTTTGAATAAATTATGTTTTCCTTAATGTCAAGTGATTTGACCGTCGAATTGCATCTGGAACAAAACACTTTACATTTCCCTTTAAAATAAGAAAACGTTCGAGTCTAGGCTACTTTTCTAATATATTTTGAGGGGGTCTGTGCTGGTCAATAAAACAAGGCACAGTTCGGAAGTGCACTAACTCCACAGTTGCCTGGTTGAACACTGCCCGAAGAATGCCCATGAAGCTTGATACCATCCAGAACAACACAGCCCAGTTGATTTGCACGACGTTCATAGACATAAATTCCCTCCACTAGAGATGACACTGTCATGTGAAAGATGACAAGTTCTCGCTTCAGTTTGAATTTTCATTCTGTGTATAAGTGGCATGAAAAAGAATAGGTAATAAAATGTGAAAAAAAATTGATTACATATAGAATATAGAACTGTACAGCACAGAAATAAGCCATTCGACCCACGATGTTGTGCTGAACGTGACGCCAAATTAAACTAGTTCCTTCTGCCTGACCTTAGTCAATATCCTTCTAATCCTTGCACATTCATATGCTTATCTATAAGTCCCTGAAACAAACCTATTGAATCTGCTTGCACCGGAACCCCTGGCAGTGCATTCCAGACTGTTGCCATTCTGTGTAAAATACTTGTCCCTTACATCACATTTGAAACTTTACCTTCACCCCACCCCACAACACACACACACACAAAAAAGATTCTGACTGTCAAATTTATCTATGCATCTCATACTTTTGTAGACTTCTATTAAGTGTCCCCTCAGACTCTGCTGTTCCAAAGAATACAACTCAAGTTTCTTTTCTAACCTCTCCTTATCACTCATATCCTCTTGTCCAGGCAATATCCTGTTAAACCTCTTCTACACCCTTTGCAAAACCCCTCATCCTTCCTGTATTGTGACGACCAGAAGTGAATGCAATTCTCTAAGTGTAATCTAACTGAACTCTTATAAAGCTGCAACATGACATCCTGATTCTTGTATTTATTTCCCCAAACAATAAAGGCAATCATTCCATACGCCTTCTTTATCAAAATATTTACCTACATGGCTAGTTTTAGGGAGCTTTGAACTTGAACCACAAGATCACTCTGCACATCAAAGCTGGTCAGAGTCCTGCCAATAACTGTGTACCTTTCCTTAACAAATGATCCCCCAAGGTGCAACATGTCACAGTTGCCAGGATTAAACTTCACCTGACACGTTTCTGCCTATATCTACAACTGATCCATATCCCGCTGTATCCTTTGGCAACATCCTACACTCCTAAGACTCATGACTACACCGATCTCTGTGTTGTCTGAAAACTTACTAAAACACCCATGTATACTTTCATCGAAGTCATTCACGTATATCACAAACAGCAGAGGGCCCAGTACAGATATTTGTGGAACACAACTAGTCACGGACAGCCAGCCAGAAAAAAACACACTTCCACCAATACAGTCTGTCTTCTCTGGGCAAACCAATTGTGAATTCACGCGGCCAAGTCACCATGGACCAGATGCATCATAATCTTCTGGATGAGACTACTATGAAGGATCTTTTTGAAAGTCTTATTAAAATCCATATTGACAACATCCACTGTTTTACCCTCACCAATCACCTTCATTACCTCTTTGAAAAGTTCAATCAAGTTGGTGTGACATGACATAGAACATAGAACATTACAGCGCAGTACAGTCCCTTCGGCCCTCGATGTTGCGCCGACCTGTGAAACCAATCTGAAGCCTATCTAACGTACACTATTCCATTATCATCCATATGTTTATCCAATGACCATTTAAATGCCCTTAAAGTTGGCGAGTCTCCCACTGTTGCAGGCAGGGCATTCCACGCCCTTACTACTCTCTGAGTAAAGAACCTACCTCTGACATCTGTCCTATATCTATCACCCCTCAATTTAAAGCTATGTCCCCTCGTGCTAGCCATCACCATCCGAGGAAAAAGGCTCCCACTGTCTACCCTATCGAATCCTCTGATCATCTTGTATGTCTCTATTAAGTCACCTCTTAACCTTCTTCTCTCCAACGAAAACAGCCTCAAGTCCATCAGCCGTTCCTCATAGGACCTTCCCTCCATACCAAGCAACATCCTGGTAAATCTCCTCTGCACCCTTTCCAATGCTTCCACATCATTCCTATAATGCGGTGACCAAAACTGTATGCAATACTCCAAGTGCGGCCGCACCAGAGTTTTGTACTACTGCAACATGACCTCATGGCTCCGAAACTCAAACCCTCTACCAATAAAACCTAACACACCGTATGCCTTCTTAACAACCCTATCAACCTGGGTGGCAACTTTCAGTGATCTATGCACATGGACACCGAGATCTCTCTGCTCATCCACATGCCCTTTACAAAGCTATGCGGTTGTCCCTAATTCGGCCATGCTTTTCCAAATGTGGACAAGTTCTATCCCTTGAAATTCTTTGCACTGTCTGCCCAACCTCTGATGTGAGACTCACTGGTCTAGAGATTCTGAAATTATCCCTATTTCCCTCCTTGAACAGAGGAACAAAATCTGTGACTTGTCAGTCCTTCAGGATCTCTCTAGTGGCTAGCGAGGATACAAAGGTCTTGGTGAAGGCCCCCAGCAACCTCCTTTCTTGCCTCTGTCAATGACCTGGGGTAGATACCATTCGGCCCTGGGGTCTTATTCACATTAGTGCTCTTCAAGAGACACTTATCCACCTTATTGCTTTTCAAGAAGTATTATAATAATAATTTAATTCAAATAAAACAATCATACATTGTAATATTGATGGTTATGAAACGGGGGAGGCACGGTGGCACAGTGGCACAGTGGTTAGCACTGCTGCCTCACAGCGCCAGGGACCTGTGTTCGATTCCAGCCTCGGGCGACTGTCTGTGTGGAGTTTGCACATTCTCCCCGTGTCTGCGTGGGTTTCCTCTGGGTGCTCCGGTTTCCTCCCACGGTCCAAAGATGTGCAGGGTAGGTGGATTGCCCATGCTAAATTGCCCGTAGTGTTCAGGGAGGTGTAGATTAGGTGGGTTATAGGGGGATTGGTCTGGGTGGGTGTGGACTTGTTGGGCCGAAGGGCCTGTATCCACACTGTAGGGATTCTATGATTCTATGATACAAACAGTCAGAAGTCAGAAGACTCCTCGGTGCATGCATTGAAGAATTAGGGTGTTGGAATATTTCAATATAATCTTGAGCTACACTCTGAAATTATTCTAAGTCAGGCATAAAACATCTGCTTGTGCAGCAACTCAGGAGCTGCAGTATGAAGACTAATTCGTGCACATAACCATCGATCCACACAGATTAAAACCATAAACTATACATTCACATCCATGCAGAATAAATCATTGATGATGACAATTACAAAATAAAGTTGATGAAAATATCCAGGAGTAAAACGATGATTTTCTATCAATTCTCCATCTGTGTGTCTGTTTGACGTGCTGTACTGCTGGAAGTCTAGAGTCATCTGCGGGATTAGCTTTTCGTTAAAATGTGCCTGACTGTAAAGCTGTTGACGATTAAAGACAGCAGAAATGGAAGACAAGGGGTTAGAATGTTGTGGAGGAACTCGACTGCTACCCAGATCAGAGAGGTTTGAAAATTGGCCAGTAGAACACAGAATCAGGGGAAGTTCAAGTGCTGATAATCACTCGTTCACGCAAAGCGCCAGCAAATATTCTTTAAGTTGCTCAATACTAACTGTGAGAAAATGAAATCAACACGGTAAGAGTACACCCAGCTTGACGATATGATATTAATTCAAATGAGGAATTATTGAATTGTATTATGTATTGACATGGTACAAACATACTGACAAATGAAAGCTGCATTATAGGAAGCGAATTTTCTTTCATGGGATCATCCGGTGTTCATCAGATGTAAAGTGGGGCAACATGACAAAGAGTCCGTCTGAACGACGAGGTACTGTTCACAGGGGAACAGCAGAATCGAAAGTGGCAACCGCTGGTGATTGAGAGAGCAGACGTTTGAAGTGGATTGCCAGGAATAAAGTTGATTTGGTTTGATTTATTGTAGTCACATTTACGTAAGTGCAGTGAAAAATATCGTTTTGTGAGGAATGCAGGCAGATTATAGCAAACAAGGACATACAGATCATAGGGTGCTGGGACAGATCGAGGCATACAATGTTACAATTGCACAGGAAGTGGGTAAAGCTCGATCATATTAGCAAGGTCAACGTTATCTGAAGTTAGCGAGTCCATTCAACAGTCTAATAACGGCAGGGAAGAAGCTGTTCTTGAACCTCTTGGTGCATGTGTTCAAGATTCTGTATCTTCTGCCTGACGGAAGAGGTTGGAAGAGAGCATTACAAGGGGTGGGAAGTGTCATTGATTATGTTGGCAGCATTTCCGCATCATTGAGAAGTGTAAATGGAGTCCATGAATAGTAGGTCGGAATCTCTGATGTTCATGGACTGTGCTCATAAATTTCTGTAGTTTCTTACAGTCCTGAGCAGAGCAGTTGCCGTAACAGGAAGAATAGGCATTGTTGTGCCTTCTTGACCATGTCATCTACGTGGGAAGTCCAGCACAGATTGTTTGTTATTGTCACTCCTATGGACGTAACCCTCCAGCCACTCTCAACCTTAGCTCCATTGATGTAGATGGGGGTGGGGGGAGGGGGGAGGCGGGGGTGGAGGGGGTGGGGGGGGTCCTTCTCCATTCTTCCTGAAGTCAATGGTTAGTTGTTTGGCTTTGCCGACATTGAGAGAGAGATTGTTGTCTTTAACTAAAACACCAAACATTCCATCTCCTTCCTGCATTCTGACTAATCAATGTTTGAAATCCGTCTTAAAATGATGGTGTCATCAGCAAATTTGTCGATGACATTCGTTCAAAATTTGGTTACAGTCGTGGGTGTACACGGAGAATGAGAACACATCCTTGTGGAATGCCAGTGTTGAGGGTGATTGCGGATGAGGTGCTATTGTCTACCTTCACTAATTGCCGTCTGTGGCTCAGGAAGCTGTAGATCCAGTTGCAGTGGGCAAAGCAGAGAGCTAGATCTTTGATTATTGAGATTCGTCTTGAGTGTTAATATGTAGAGGCAGAAGAACGCCATTCAGCCCTTTGTTTCCACTCAGGCATTCAAAGAGATCATAACTGATGCGATCATCCTCAATTCTGTTTTCCTTCCTTTTCTCCTTAACCCTTGATTCTAGGACATCAGTCTTGAATATACTCAGTGACACTGACTCAGCAGTCATTATTAGTGAAGAATTCCAAAGATTCACTACCTCCCAGAGAGAAAATAAAATCATCCTTATCTTTGTATTTACTGTGTGAACCGTTAGTTTGAAAGTGTACTCTCTAATCATAGACTCTCTCGAAAAGGAAACTACCTCTCAACATTTAACTTGTCAAGCCGCTGAAGAATACAATACGGTTTATGGAGAACACCTCTCATTCTTCTATATTCCAACGAGAAACTAGGACTCTAGTTAACCTATCCTCATAAATCCTTCCATACTCGCTGTCAGCCTCGTGAACTTTCTATGGACTGACTCAAATACCGGTATATATTTCCTTTAGAAAAGGGGTCCAAACTGTTTACAGTATTGCAGCTCTGTCCTGAAAAGTGCCTTGTGTAGTTTTCGCAAAACCTACTTATTTTCAGAAACCTTTCCCTTTGAACTAAAGAATAACATTCTATTCCCTTTCCCAATATCTGCTGGAGATAGAGACGCTAGTTTTATATTCATGGATGAAGACACCAAATCCCTCTCTGTTGTGGTTTTCTGCTGTGCTTCTCCATTTAAATAGCATGTGGTTCAACCAGTATCCCTCCAAAAGTGTACAACTTCTCAATCCTCTACATTATGTTCTACCTCGCAAGTTTTTTTGTCCACTGAAGTAACCTATCTATGTCCCTCTGTAGACTCTTTATGTCATCCTCACCATTCACCCTCCTGGCTATATTATCAATGGTTTACGACATCAGGGGATGCAGCCACGATAATGTGGATTTTTAAGGGACTTGCCTATGGAAAATTCAGAGAGGATATTTCCACCTCTCATAGGAGAATATAGGGACGAGATTACATAGTCTCAGAATAATAAGGTCAGAAGTCACACAACATCAGTTATAATCCAATCGATATATTTGAAGTCACAAGCTTTCAGAGACAAGTTCCTTCTTCAGGTAAAGACCAGACGAAGGAAAAGTGCAATGAAAGGTTGTGATTTCCAATAAACCTGTTGGACTATAACCTGATGTTATGTGATTTTTGACCTTGTCCACCCCAGGCCAACGCCGACACGTCTACATCAGAATAATAGGGAAGTTGATCTAAAACTGAGACGAAGTGGAATGCCATCTTTCGGAGCTTTGAGAGTTTTGGAACCCATTGCTACAGAGATCTTGCAGGACAAAGTCCTTGTGCATTGCTAATCCTGAAATAGATAGATCCTTGATCACGGGCAACGGGCAAAGAGCAGTAAATTAGGACTGACAGGTAATCCATGACCCAATTGAATTGAGGAGCAGGCGTGAGGGGTCAAACACACTTCACCTATTCCTATTTTGTATGGTCTTATAAACAGTTACATGAATATCCAGTGTTCAGCAGGAGAAATATTGTGTGGTCAAATGGACAGAGCCCAACAATAAACAAGAGGAAAGTCAACTGAAAATTTTGGCAGGAAAGTGGATTGAAGGAGTTGTAAACGCCCAATCGTAAATCAGGTGCAGGGATAGAGACCTGGAGAGTCTGATTTCCTTGTCTCAGTTATTCATCCTCTCACAAGACAACCATAATGTGAAACATTTGTATTTCACTAGGATTCCAGTGGCCTGAGGTGTTTGTGAGGAACCTGTTTCTGAGGTTCCCACTGGTTGAACTCAATCCTCATTCCCCTCCTTCCTCTGTGATCTATGTCATTCTTATAAGCCTCTTTGTCCTTCGTTACATATTCTTTTCCTGAGAATAAGCTTTTCTTCCTGTCCTCATTTGTCCCAGATTCGTGGTGTGACATCATGTGAATTGCAGCAAGCTATAATTACTTTGTTTATCTCAGAAGATAAATGCCAGAGAGAATTGCCCACACATAACCCCCTCCACAAGACGTATTTGAGTTATCTGCATTGTCTCTTAAGTTTTCTCGTGAAATTCCAGCACTTTATATTTGCAAATGCTACTCACTGAGCATCCTGCCACTGATTATGCCAAAACCAGAACAACACGTTGGTAAATATTCAAAGTCTTAACCCCTTGTCACAGTCTTTCAGAGAGCAGTGAGGCGACGCCGTTGATCTGGGTGGAGATGCACGTAATCCCAGTTACATCCCACCCCTCATTCCAGAATTTTGTTGTTGTTCCTGCATTAGAGCGTGGAGTTCTCAAATTAGAAAAGAGATGATCTGGGTAATTTTCCATTATTTTGTAGCTTCAGGAGCAGGTCAGGCTCTAGGAATCTTGCACTGAATACCTCCACTCCTGACTGCTTCCAAATGTTTATCTACCATCGACGAGGCATAAGTCAGGAATGTGATCAAACACTCTCCACTTGCCCAGATAGGTGCAGCTTCAACAATACTCAAGAAGTTCGACACGATCCTGGGCAAAGCAACCCTCACTTATTTGACTTCACATCCATAGCCATTCACTCACCCAGCACCAAGTTACAAGAAGCACTGCAGAAATTCACCAAGCCAAGATGACTACAACATCTAGCATATCCAAAACCACTCCCACCGAGAAGGACATGGGCAGCAGATATATGGAATAAAACTCTTTCCATGTTCTACTCTAAGCCATCCAGTGTCGGGACTTGGAAATATGTATCCTTTCTTTCAGTGTTGCAAGATGAGAATCTTGGACCTCCCTCCCAAATTGTGGGTTCACTTACACCGCATGGACTGCAGACGTTCACGAAGATCTCTCACCACCACCTTTGCAAGGACAACTAGGGATGGGCAATAAATACTGACTCAGACAATATCACGCATGTCAACATGTGATTTAACCATTAGTAAAGAAGTTAAACGGGTGATTTACCAAAGACTCATAGACTCAGGGAGCTGGAAACAGGTCCATTGGCACAACTCATCCATGCTGAGAGTTTTTCCTAAAGTAAATTGGTCCCATTGGTCTGTGTGGCCCATATCCCTCTAAATCTTTGCAATCTATGCACCTGTTCCAATGTCTTTTAAGTATTTTAACTGTACCTGACTACACCACTGATTCTGGCAGTTCATTCTACGTAGGAACTATTGTCTGCGTGCAAAGGTTGCCCCTCAGGCCCATTTGAAATTTTTCTCCTCTCACCTTAAGTCTATGTCCAGCTTGCTCTCCCCTATCCTGGGGAAAGAACCTTGGATATTCACCTTATCTCTGCCCCTCATTATTCTATAAATCTCTGTAAAGTAACTCCACAACTAGAAACCTCCTTGGAAAAACGTCCCAGCCTATCCAGCCTCCCTTCATAACTCAAACCCTCCATTCCAGGCAACATCCTGGTATATCGTTTCTGAAATCCCTCCAGCTTAATAATATCCATCTTATAATAGAGCGTTCTGAACTGGACACAGAACTCCAAAAAAGACATCACCAACGTCATTTACAATGTCAACGAGATATCCCAAAACCTATACTCAAAGATAGTAGGAATTGCAGATGCTGGAGAATCTGAGATAACAAGGTGTAGAGCTGGATGAACACAGCAGGCCAAGCAGCATCATCGGAGCAGGAAAGCTGGCGTTTCGGTCCTGAAGAAGGGTCTAGGCCCGAAACGTCAGCCTTCCTGCTCTTATGATGCTGCTTGGCCCTGCTGTGTTCATCCAGCTCTACACCTTGTTATCTCACCTATACTCAAAGGTCTGAGCAGTCAAGTCAAGCGTGCTAACTGCCTTCTTCACCAGCCTGTGTACATGTGACACAAACTACAAAGAATCATGTGCCTGGACTCCGAGTTCTCTCTTTTCTGCAAAATTACGTAAGGCCTTACTTTTAATTGCATAAGTCTTGCCCTTGTTTGTTTTACCAAAATGCCGTAACTTGTGTTTATCCAAAACAAAACACCACTTGCCATTCCTCAGCCAATTGACCAAAGTGATGAAAATCTTTTAGCAATCTCAGATAAAATGGTGTCACTTGGGATTCAGGGCAAGCTTGCCAATTGAATAAATAATTGGCTTAACGTCAAAGACAGAGATTATTGGTAGAACGTGACTTATCAGACTGGAGACCTGTCATCAGCGGTGTTCCACAGAAATTGATTTTGGGTCCTTTTTCGTTTGTTATCAGCATAGATGATTTGTATGAGAATATAGAAGGCATGGCTAGCAGGTGTGTGGACGACAACAAAATTGTTGGAATAGTAGACAGTGATGAATATTTTCTCAGGCTGCAAATGTATCTTGATCAAATGGGTCAGGGGCTGAAAAATGTTCAATGTGGATAAATGCGAGGGTCATCCACTATGGCACAACAAAAGGAGACAGGAATTATACAAATAATGATAGGGCCTAGGATATGTTTGCAGAACCGAAGGACCTAGGAGCTCAGGTGCATAATTCTTTGCAGTTTGTGTCACATATAGACAGGATGGTTTAAAAAATCTTTAACCCGCTTGCCTTCATTGCTCAATCCTTTGAGTTGGGAAGAAGGGTTAACGTTATACAGAACATTGGTGAGGCCTCTTATGGAGTATTCTGCAGAGTTCTGGTCTCCCTGTTATAGGAAAGATAGCATTAAGATGGAGAGGAATCAGGAAAGATTTACTAGGATGTTGCCAGAAATAGAGGGTTTGATAGTCTGCGAACATTTTTTTTTCTTCTTACTGGAGCTTAGGAGATTGATAGATGACCGTATAGACGAGTATAAGATCATGACTATAGAAAGGATTAATTGTAAATGTCTTTTCCCAATGATGGAGGACTTTCTAGACTAAGGGGCATAATTTTAAGGTGAGAGGAGAGAGATTTTAAAAAGAAATTTTCGACACTTTTTTTAACACAGAGGGTGTTTTGCACGTGAAATGTACTTCGTGATCAAGTGGTGGATGTGTGCACAATTACAAAGTTTAAAAGACATTTGGATAAGTACAGGAATATGAAATGTTTGGGGGAATATGGGGCAGGAGCAAGCACGTAGGACTAGTTTAATTTGCAATTATGCTTGGCATGTACTGGTTGGACCAAAGAATCTGATTCCGAGCTGTATGACTCTATGACTCCATAACCTTCTTCACTGTTCAATATCCGATCAATTTTGATGTCATCCACAAACTCATTAACCAGGCCATCTATACTCTAATCTAAATAATTTATATAAAGGAGAAAACAAAAGAGGACCCAACACCGTTCCCTTTGCAACACCACTCTGAACAAGCCTCAAATAATAAAAAAAAACTATCCACCGCTACAGTCTGTCGCCTGCCATTAAACCAATTTTGTATCTGTTTTGCAAGTTCACCCTGAATCCCATTGTGATCTAAATTTCCTATTTGGTCAGCCATGTAGAAGTTCGTCAAAGATTTTCCAAAGTCTAAGTAAACAATGTCTAAACCTCTGCTTCCACCAATCTTCGTGGTTACTTAGGAAAAAAAAAAATGAATCGAGCTTGTGAGGTATGATTTCCCTCGGACAAAACCGCAATGGTTGTCTCTAATCATTCCTTGCCTCTCCAAATGCATAAAAAATCATATATTTCAGAATCACCTTCAACAGTTTACCCACCATCAAAGTCAGGCTTACAGGTCTATTGTACTTAGTTTTCTCTTTCCTTCCTTTCTTAAACAAAGGTACAACATTAGTCTCTCTCCAGTCATCCGGCAACTCAACCATCGTTATAGGCTATGCAAATATTTCTGCAAGGGATCCCGCACTTTTCTTCCTAAATTCCGACAAGATCCTGGGATACACTAGATTAGGTCCTGGAGATTTAACCACCTTTATATTTTATAGGGCCTCCTGTAATTCCTCTTCCATAATGCGAGCTGTTTTCAAAACATGAGTATTGATTTTGCTGAGCTCTCTAACGTCTATTTATTTCTCCATGTGAAAAACTGACACGATATATTCCTTCAATGTCTCCCCCATTTTCTGAGGTTCAACAAAAAGACTACATTTTGATCATTAAGTGGCCTTACTCTCTCACTACTTGCTCACTTGCTCTTATTGTACTTGGAAGAACATTTTGGATTAGCCTTAACCTTATCCTCCAAGGATATCTCAATCTTTGCTTTGCCTTCCAGATTTCGTCTAAGAAGGCCCCAACACACCTTACACTGTTTAAGAGATTAAGAGATTAATTTGAACTCAGTTGTCTATATATAATTTATTATCTTTTTTTATTCTCGACTAGAACCTAATACTCAGTTTTATTCATCATTTTATTCATCATATCTTTATTCATCACTTGCTCCCCAATCCTAACAGATTTACGTTTCATTCTAAAAGGAACATAATGATACTGAACTCTTGTTGTTTCATTTTTTTTTTTCAAAGCCTACTGCATGCATTTTGGGATGTCATCAATCTGGACCATCTCTTTCATCACTTTACGAGATTTTGCATTGCAGTGAGACAGATATTCTGGCCAGAACTCAGAATTTCAGATCCCAGCTCAGATAAAAATGGGCCACTGAAGTGCGCTGCGACATAATTCTAAATTCCAATGAATATCAGCCCAACTCTACTCAACATCTCCTCATAAGATAGTTCCTCCATACTCTGGACCAGCCTTGTTGTACCGCCCGTGGACTGTCTCTAACTCCAGTATCTGAGTATTAGGTACATCATTGATGAAGTGAAGAACACTGGCGTGGTGGAGACTTGAAAAAAGCGGCCCCACAGTCCTGCCCTTGTGTGGAGTTCAGTTTGCACAGACTATGTGGCTCAAAGATAATGTTCGGTGATTTTGGAACAGAAGCTGCCTGGAGGGATGGAAGGGGAAGGCAGGAGATTCGCTCAAAGGCATGAAACCAAAACGCAGGCACGATGAATGATCGACCTCCTTATCTACCACAACACTCTGTCATCCTGTGTTTTTTTCCTCTCTCAAACTTTCTTGCTCTTGAAGTGCTGCAAGCACTTGTGAGATCCGACTGAGGAAGAGTGACCAGCGTGAAGCTCTAATTGATGCTAACTGCAATCTCTCCTTGATTGCGTCACTGACAATGATCAGCTAGCCAATTGTTTCCTGTATTGCATTGCCACTGCAATCATGACCACTTATGTTCTTTGTTGATTTCTCATGGAGAGGATCATAGAGTTTCACAGCAACGGAGAAGAACCTTTGACCTATAATGTCTTTATTCTGAGATGATACCCACCTGCTCAAAGGGGGATCTTCCACAAGGGGAAACAACTTCTCCTATCGACACTGTCAAGTCCCCTCAGACACTTTTGTGTCTCATTAAATTCTTATGAACTCAAATGAGTACAAGCCGATCCTACGCAGCCTCTCCTCATAAGACTGTCCCTCCACATCTGGGATTCGCTTGGTGACCATCATAAAGTCAGAAAACAGGATGTTTGCTGATGAATGCACAACGTTCAGTACAATTTGCGACTCCTCAGATACTGAAGCAGTCTGTATTCAAACGCAACAAAATCTGGAGAATATTCAGGTTTGAGCTGATGGGTGACAGTTACTGTTCACGCCACAGAAAAAAGCAGACAATGACCATCTCCTAAAAGAGGCAATCTAACCATCGGCTCTTGAAATTCAATGGTATAACTATCACTGAATTCCCCCAATTCTCATCATTCTTGGGTTTACCTTTGACAAGAAACTCAGACTCGCCACATTAGCGAGTTGCTTCTAGAGTAGGTCAGAGATTAAAAATACTGCAGCAAGTAACTCATCTCCTGCCTACCCAAAGCCTGTCAACTGTCCACATCAACAACTCAGGACAGTGATGGGATATTCCCCACTTGCTTAGGTTGGTAAATTTCCAACAAAACACATTAGAATTGACACAATCAAGGACAAAGCAGCTGGATCGATTGGCATCTCATCTGCAAACATCCGTTCCCTCCATCACCAAAGCTCAGTAGTAACATTGTATTCTATCTACAAGATGCAATGCAGAAATTCAGCCAGGATCCTTCGACAGCAATTCAAACATACAACCATTTAAATCTAAAAGGGCAGTAGATACATGTCCACGTGCAATTTGCCCTCGAAACCATGCACCACCCTGATTTGGAAATATATTTCTATTCCCTCATCATCGCTGGGACAAAATCCTGGAATTCCCTCCTTAATGGCATGCTGGGTCTACCTACATCATATTGACTGCAAGGGTTTAAGAAGGGAAATCGCTATCGTCTCCCCAGGGGGTCATCTAGAGATGGGCAGCAAGTGCTGGCGAGTCCTAGGCAGTACGTTCAAGATGCCCTCCTTCCCCTGAGCGGACTCTCTGAATAAAAGTCTATATTCCCAAATCGCCTATGAAGCTCACACCTATCACTTTAATATTGTCACACCTTCAACTAAGGGGAGCGGCTTGTTGCTATCCATCCTGCCCATGCCATTCATATTCACATTGTACAACGCCATCTGCTCCACACTCGACGTTCTCTTCTGCAACGAAAACACCACAAGCTTAACCAGCCTCTCTTCGTAATTGAACTGCTGCATCCCAGACAATATCCTTTATTACAATAACATGCTTCCTACAGTGTGGTCACCAGAATTGTACATATTACTCCAGCTATGGCCTAACAGAAGTCCAGTACAGCTGAAACATCATCCCACTCTTATAATCTATGCCATGACATACAAAGTGAAGCGTTCTGTGTGTTATGGACCCGAACAAACGCCCCTCAAAAATTCAGAAGATAGCCTTGACTCTATGTTTTCTTATTTTAAAGATAAATATAAGTTGCTGTGTTCCAGATGCAATTCGATTGATCAAACTACACGACATTAAGCAACGCACAATTTAGTCGTAAACAACAGGTAAAATACAACAAAAGGAAAGAATTGGCTATGCAGCCATTCTATCGAAATGATTAGCAAAATAATAGCTATAGTAACTATTTCTGTTAACTGTTAGAATGTAGTAAAATCCAATTAACGCACCTTGGCAATGACAAAGTCAATAAAATAGATTGTCTCATATTCAATTCAGCAGCCCAGGGGAAAACAAAAAGATATGACGACGAAGCTCTGAGAAAGTGCAGCAGGGAGAGATGTAGTGCAGCTTCCAAACCCCGCTGACACCCAGCATACACTGCTGACAGCCAAAACTAAAAGTCCAGGTTTTGTGGGAGTTGATCACATCTATTCAGGCTGACTATTATTCCACGTTTAGAAAACAAAACACAAGGCATCACAAGCTGCTTACTTGATTAATTTTCCAGAAGACAGCTTGATTCCTCCAATTTAGAACCTCCCCTCAAGATAAAAGGAAACAAGACAAAATACATCTCTGAAAGCCATACTATTTTCATACCTTAAAAAAGCGAACCATCAATATATAAACATAGCTTTCTTTCAAAAAGTCATCTTATGTGAATAGTATACTACTATACGCGTACATTACATGATTCTAAGCATGTAAACATTCACTACTGTAATGCAATTCAGTCCATTTTCCTTTCCCAGCACGAAGTACCTCCTTCTTCCTTCAGCAATGCATCGCCAATTGCATTCTCTTGCTCTGCAAGGTGTGTAATGTTCAAACTTATTGGTTGCAACAGTAAGCTTCATCTAAACAGTTCAGAATTTTAACCTGAAATTTCTCCAATAATTTTAGGGGGTAATGATCAGTATATACAACAGATTCAGACAGAATTCTAGCAATATAAATGTTAGAATGTTGCAACGCCAATATCAAGGTCAACGTTTCCTTCTCATTGTGGAGCATTTCTGTTGATGGTCATTCAATTGTCTGGAAAAAAATACACAATTGATTTTTTTTTTATCTTCTCGTCATCTTCTTGCAAGTGTACATCACCAACACCCACACTACTCACCTTGAATTGCTTTTTGTAATTAGGTGTGGCTAAATCTGGGGCAGTGGCCAAACGTCGTCTGACAATCCTCCATTCACTGAAATTTTCTGCACTTCTTCAACAGTGGGGCAAACGCTGCTAAAATTCTGACAAAACCACTCAATTCCAGAAATAGTAGTTCCTACTTCGTTGATGGGATAAGAAACTCACTAATAACCTTTGTTTCACATCCCTTGAAGCAGACTGTCCATGTCAAATAACATGGCCCAGGAATGTGACTTTGGCTTTTGTGAACTTACTTTTAGCTAGGTTTATCACCAATCAATGTAAAATTCTGAACATTGTTCCAATATGTCTTCCATAAGTAACTAAAATCAAATGGTCGATGTACACTACACAACTGGGTAATCAAATATAACTTTATTGCTTAGTCTTTGAAATGTGGCTGATGCATTTTTCACACTAAATGGTATGATTTCGAACTGGTATACTCGATTCAGTGTCAAAAATGCCGAATTTTACTTCACTGGTTTGAGAAAAAGGTACCTGCCACTATCTTCTGAGTAAGTCCAACTCAGAAATATAAGCTTCTTTTCCCACCTTCTCAATACTGTATTCCAAATGTGATATAAAATATAAATCAGATTTTGTAACTGCATTTTTTTTTGCCATACTCCAGATATAAACGTAGCGTATCGTCTCATTTTGGCAACAGAACTATTACATTTGCAATGACAACGTATCGAGCTGGATGATCACAGGAAGCAAAGCAGCAGGAAGGGTTAGCTGAAGTCATTTCGATAATTGTATCAAAGATAGTGGGAATTGCAGATGCTGGAGAATCTGAGATAACAAGGTGTAGAGCTGGATGAACACAGCAGGCCAAGCAGCATCATAGGAGCAGGAAGGCTGACGTTTCGGGCCGAGATACTTCATCAGAAATTTCGATAATGTTGTCTTTGAGCAAGAGTTCAATCTCGCTTTGAACTGTGTTAACTTTAGAGGGTTATGTCTATAAGGGCGTTACTTAATTGGAACAGCGTTTCCTATACGTGCAGCATGTATAATTAGATTAGTACTTTCCAACTTCTTCCTATGTTTCTTCGTATGTGCTTATAATAATCCTTCAAGTCATTTTTATTTTCCTCTCATAGGTTACTCAGCAATTTATCCCAACTTTGAGAACTTCCTTATTGTCCAATTTAATTGATTTGAATTTACTCAAGACACAGCTAGGCATAGTACTTGGGAAGAACAGTATCAAAGGTTATGGGGAGAAAACAGGGTTCAGCTTTTGCTTTGGATAATCAGCCATGATCGTAATGAATGGTTGAGTAGACTCAACGGGACGAATGGACTCCTCCTGCTCCTATATTCTATGTTTTCCATGTTTCTATGTAATTTCAAGATTTTTCAATTCCTAATCATCTGAATTTGGTTCTTCACTCTCTGTTGTAACCAGTAACATATTTTCATTTTGCATTCCTACATGTCAAAGTAACTGTTCAGCATATTCACATGGCACACTCTGTGAGATATCTTTCCAGCTGGTGATCTAATCAATTAGGCCACCTCCCTAAATTTCCTTTTGATTTGATAAGGCCCATTAAGCATTGCCTTTAAATCTTCACCTACAAATGCACGTAAAACTAACGCTCTAACTCCACGAGCGAAATTGCAATTTTTGATTTCATGTCTGCTTCTTTTTTGTCATGTTTTACTATGTTTAAATGTTGTGCAGCCAACTCATACACTTTATTTAATATTTCCATAAAATGTGACGCACAGTCCAAGTATGTGGTCTCTGAACTCTGACTCACTAATTTTTCCTAAGTTAATTTTTGTTTCGCTTTTGCCTCATGCCCAAAACTAATTCAAATGGACTGAATCACATAGATTCATTAAGCACATCCTTAATTGCAAAAAGAAGGACAAATGAAATTCCTTTATCCCAATCCTCTGGACAGTCTTGACTATATGCACACAACGTGGCTTTTAATGTTTCATGTCACTGTTCTAATGTTCTCTGAGATTCTGGGTGGTACGTAAAAGGTTGGAATTGTTCATTTTCTAAGCTATGCATAACATCCACGAATAATTTTGAATTAAAATTTGACACTTGATTTAATTACATCTCAGTGGTAGACTCAGTTAAAAAAAGAATAAGTCTTCTACAATTCTTTCAGCCATGATAGTACATAATGCAATGGCCCCTTGAAATCTCATGGACACACCCATTATGGCCAACAAATACGAATTCAGACTTTTTTTGTTTTATTTAGGGGTTCTATGTAATCAATTAAAACCCTTGTACAAGGTACCTTAAAAGCGGGGATGGATATTAAGACGTAGTAGGAACTGCAGATGCTGGAGAATCTGAGATAACAAGGTGTGGAGCTTGATAAGCACAGCAGGCCAAGCAGCATCAGAGGAGCAGGAAGGCTGACGTTTCGGGCCTAGACCCTTCTTCAGAAATCTTTCTGAAGAAGGGTCTAGGCC
>NW_025965689.1:170402-205534 GCF_021869965.1 Rhincodon typus
GTGTTCATCCAGCTCCACACCTTGTTATCTCATGGGCATTAAGACGGCTGGTTTTATCATGGCCTACAGCTTACCAATTAACTGACATATATGGAATGTCTATTAAAATTCAACCACATCCTCATGCAGTCCAGGCAAATAAAAATGTCAAATGATCTCCTTCTGGTATTTATTGTGCTACCCGCAACTCCTCCTTTCTACAATCGACTGGTACTACAACTCGATGAACTTTTGCCCATTTCTCATTCTCCTGAATATATGATTGTGTCCATTACCTCATCAAGACTTCACATTGAAGACAGTAATTTTCAAGGATACACTCAGCTTCTTCTTTTGTACATGATGTTTGATAAAATACTTTCCATTTCTTAACTTTCCGTTGTACTTCAGCTAATTTCTCTGAAGTAAAAATATCCACTTTGTCTTCCATCTGTTCTTGTTTTTTATTTTTTTTTCGTCAATCATTTCATCAAACATGGTCTCTAACAGTTGAATTTCGACTTCCTTACCTTTAAAATTTGATTTCTCCTCCTGTTTCTACCTGTGGTTTTCTGACCTTGTTGCCAAACAGTCAAAAATAATGCCAGTATATAAATCCTGAAACACCTCAATTGCCTGATTTTCTATTGACCTTTCAATCACAATCGTCAATAGTTGCACCTGTGATCTAGTGATATCATTACCAAGGATAAACTGTTTTACTGGAAGCAGTAATTTCACCATTACTCTTGCGACCACTTCACCACTTTTCACCAGACTCCTCAACTTACTTTATATAATGGAAAACTGCTCTTTTCACCACGAATTCCATATATTACCATATTTTCTGCCAAGACTTTTTCTGAATTCCATATATCGTCATCTCTCACTATCAAACAATGACTTCTTCCCGTATTTCTTAAAATTTTAATTTTTTTACCTGCTGCTCCTAGCATACATGATTAGAGCCCACCCACGCAAGTAAATTGATTAAAGAGATATGACACTCTCTTCTCAAACATCCCTGATCAGATGGTTACATTCTGGTACAGCTTTTTAGCTTCCACTGTGATTTCCTTTACCATTTTAACAAAACTCACTGGTTTATTATGTTTTCCTGCATTGATCTTCCCAGTGGTTTGTTTAAACTACCAGTGCTGTGACATTGTGTAGCCGATTTTATTGCAGTGAAAACATCTGAGCTTTTCCATTCTCTTACCCTCTCAAGAGTTTCCGTTTTATTCTGTGAAAAACTATCTTTACTATTTTAATTAGGTATCCTCTTCCCTTACCACCTGAGGATTTCTCTTTTCCCTGAATTCTATTCAACAGTGATTGAAACTGATGTTGGGAGCCAAACTTCGATTTATGAAATAACTCATCATCATACGCCATTTCCGCTGTTGATCTTGCAGACTTATTCCTCTTGCTCTTCCACATGATTTCTCAATATTTTAGGAAGTGAATTTTTGAACTCCTCCAAAGTAATTAACTCTCGAAGAGCGTCATATGTTTGATCTATTTTCAGTGCCCTTATCCATCTATCAAAATTGCTTTGTTTGATCCATTCTAATTCAATGTATGTTTGACCAGGTTCCCTGCTTAGATTACTAAAACGTTGCTCATGTGCACTTAAGATGGAATATCACCAAATTACATTTCCCAGATACCTCCTCTGTTAGTCATGAAAATGCCTCACTAGCTCTACCTAGCAACTTTGGTTGGATCAACAATAGCCACATGGTCATCTGCCACTTCTTTTGCTTAGCAACTTCCTCAAATGAAAAAAAAAAGAAAATCTTTTGCATCATTCTCGAATTTAAGCAACTCTTAGACATATTACAGCAGATCACCATGACGCCTTTCTCTACTGTCTGATTTGTCTCCATCACTATCCTCATCACTACTCTTATGTTTCAGCTCTATCTCTACCATTTTCAGTGGACTTTGAGTCTTCAGTTCCAACCTCTACAGTTCATAAACTCGTTTGTTCTCCCTTTCTTCTCCCTCTCTTTCTGTTTTTCATCTCTCTCTTTCTCTCTTTATTCTGCCGAAGCTTTCCTCTCCTTTTCTTTTACCTTTTCTTTTTACCTCAGTTAGGGCCATTCTTTCTTTTTTTATTCTTACTTTGCTTTTAATCAGATTGTAAACTGTTCCATTTCCTCTTTATGTTCAAGCTGTTACAACTTCAATTGAATTTACGTCATTTCCAAAGCTACCCATGGCATTCCTCGCAGTTTTAAATTCTGTGCAATTACCACAACTATTTCCAACTTCTTTGAAGATGCAGGCAAACCTAACTGCAGATTGCTTGCTAATTCTGAAAGCCTTATCTTGCCTCTGCGAAACTGCAGAAATGAAATTTTTTCACCCTCAGAAAAATCTTAGTGACTGAAAGAGCCATTATTACACAAGACACACACTGTTTAAAAGAACCGAATTTAACGCCTGAAATAAAAGGCACTAAAATTTATCAATCGCTGCCTTTGAGTCCAATAATGCTAAACTGAAACTGGAATTTGAGATTATAACTCGACAAAAAAACACAATTTTTTTTATCGAACAGAACAAACCACTCTCAAAATATTCGGAAGATAGGCCCTACTATTTTATTTTCTTACTTTAAAGTTAAATGTAAGGTGTTGCATTACAAATGAAATTGTATTGATCAAACTACTCGGCATTAAGCAAAATACAATTCATTTTTATCTGTAGTTTAAATAAAACACAAAAGAAAGTAAAAGAGAAAAGTTATAGCTGAGCTGTAACTCTAACAAAAAGCTTGACAAAAAAGGTACAATAAATATTGCGAAGTAAATTTTGCAATATAATAACAAACATTAACGTACCCTTGGAAAAGCAAAGGCATTAAAATATAATGTATTAGGTGCAATTCCAGCAGGCCAGGAGGAAAAAAAAAATCAAGAGAAAATTCAGATAGAGAGCAGTAGGGAGATATGTCTTACAGATCCAAACCCTGCTGAGACCCCAGCAACAAGAGTTTAAAACAAAAACTAAAAATCTTGGTTCTGTGGAAGCTTGATAAGACCCATTCAAGCTGCTTCTGTTGTTCCAATTTAAAAGAAAACAACGATTCACTGTTTACTTTAAGAGTTTACAATGGACAGCTCAGTACCTCTGCTTGAAAACCTCTGTCAAAAAAGGACAAAATACACTTCTTAAAGCTACAGTATCATCACACGTCTGTTTTCTTAACTCCTATAATTCGTTACATTTGAGTCCAATGATGCTAAACTAAACTGGGATTGGAGATTTTAACTCGACAAAACAACATCATTTTTTATGGGCCAAACCTTATTAACATGTTTCACCACCTGTGAACAAACACTCAATATTTCTCTGTTTTTCTGAATTTCCAAGTTTCCTGCCATTCGTTGAGTACTCCCTTGTCTTCTCACTTCTTCTAAATTGCCTCACCCCACCGTTATTAGATTTCATTTGCCACTATTTCATCTTTAGGTTGTTGGTTTGTCTTATTGACAGAGAGAGATGGGAGGTCATAGAATGACAGGGGCACAACTGATGTTTCAAAGATCTAAGGCCATTATTCTGGCAGGAGGTTTGCAGATCTAATGGACATGGTTGGTTTCCGCAGACAGGATACACCCATTGGAGGTCAACAGCACCCCAAGTGCTGCTGATTATGAGAAATCTCCGAATTTGATTTCAGCCTCTGACTCATAGCTTCAGCTCAAGCACAGAAAATGGGAGCACTCAGGTGTGATTCAAGTCTACACCACCCCATCCCCACCACATGACATAGGCTGCAGTGTGATGAACCGCACTGAGACTCGCAATGTCGAGTGACTCTGCATCAACTATAGAATCGTAGAGGTGTACATTACAGAAAAAAAAGGTCCTTAAGCCCATCTAGATGCGCTGGTCGAAAACAAGCACGTATTATATTTATTTAGTAACAGAATGTGCGCATCACTGGTTTTGCTAGCATAAATTGCCTCCCCTAATTGACCAGAGGGTATTTGTAAGTCAACCACATTGCTGTTGGCCTGAAGTCACACAGATTCCAGATTTATCTAAAGGGAAGTAATGAACCAGATAGGCAGCATCCCCAATAACTGACAACAATTTCATAGTAAACATTAGAGTCTTTACTTCCTTTTGTTATTGAATTCCAATTCCACTACCTGCCAAGGCCAGATTTGAACCTAGAACACAGGCATTCACCTGGGTCTCCAGATCAACGGTCCAGCAGTAATACAGATTATCATATATCCAATAATCTAATCTCATTTTTCAGTACTGGACCCACAGACTTTAATGTCTCTGAATCACAAGTACATCTCGAGTTAAGGATGATCAAGTCAGCCATGATTTTATTGAGTGGCAGAGAAGTCTCCATGGGCACTCCGTCTATGCTGGGAGCGACCTCTTCGAGGTAGAGAGACCAAAATTACACAGAAAACTTCAGGTGTGTTCTCACAAAGGTTTCACAAAATTTCAGTGAGGCATCCCTACTTCTGAACTCCGATTAACTTGCCATGGAGGGTAGCATAATATTAGCCATTCTCGGAGCTTGCTTAAAGTCAGGCACTGCGTAAACTTGTAGTTCAAAATGAAGACACAGATTCCAGGCAGCTTGAGAAAAAGCATCAGACAGGATGGCGACTGGTTCCGCCTCAGAGGTAAACATTGAAGAAAATAACAGCAGATCATAAGAAATGTTTAACAATTGGAGTCGACTGGTAGTTGTTTAACCTGAGGATCAACGCACCTCAAGTAAGGAGAGAGATTGTGGATTCTTGACTTGTAGATTTTTTTTTGTCTGAGGTAGAGCATCATGAAAGATTGAGAAGGTGAAATCTGAATGGTATTAATGACGTAGAACAAGGCAATAACCGTTGCTTCACTAAAATTACAGACGTCATAACAATGGGTGGAAAGAAGGGTAGTGAGAAGGATATACTCAGCTTATAGAGAGATATTGATGGGTTAAGTCAGTTAACAAAAGATGCCAAATGGTGGGAAGATGTAAAGTTGTTTATTTTGGAATGGGAGGAAAAAAAAGAAAAAAACAAACATAATATTGTTTAAATAGAGAAGGGTGCAACACAAAGGGTCTGGGGGAAACGCGTTCAGGAAACACAGGGGCAGATGGAGCAATTCTTACTGCAACTGTATAAGTTGATGTTAAAACCCCAAGTGTGAGCGGTTTTGGTCCCCTTATTAAAGGAAGAATATCATGTCATTGGAGGCAATTCAGAGAACGTTTACGGGGATGTTCCTGGCACGGAGAGATTCTTTTATGTGCAGAGGCTGAGCAGTTGGGAGTATATTCAATGGACTTCAGAAGAATGAGAGGCGATCTCAAATGAAACATAAAACGTTCATAAGGGATTTGACAGAGTAAATGATGAGAGGATATCTCCCCTTATGGGCAATCGGGAACCAGAATCTCAGAATAAAGTAGCATCAATTTAAGGCTGTGATGAGAAAGATTTATTCTTTCTCTCAAAGTGTTGCGAATGTTTGGAACTTCTTTTTGTCACGAAAAGCTGTGGGGACCAGTGTCCTTGTGTACATTTAAGGCTGAGAGAGATTTTTGATCTTTTGGGGAGTCATTGATTACACAAGGATGCGAGGAATGGCAGAACAAGCATAATCCTCTTGGTTATCAGTACAGGTTTGAGAGGCCAACTGCTCTTCTGAACTCTTATAGTTTAATTAATAGGAGTTGAAACTTCATTGTTAGTATCACTTTACATCACGAATCAGCCACTCAGCCAACTGAGCTCACTACCCTCAACATCAATACAACAGCAATGAAATGAAGATGGAAAGTTGAAAGTCTGTTCGGAGATGGTGACAGATAGGAATAGAGCACAGTATAGCCATGGAAACTAATTTTCCATGCAGTGTTGGAAATAGATACGTACTCAAAAAGGAAAATCACAGCAGAACCATCGGAAAAAGGGAAGCAGTGGTGTATAAGCCTCTTTCAAGGATCAAAAACCATCACTTTCTGCAGGATTGCAATTATTTTAACGACAGACTGTTACTGCACTCAACCATGTCAATAATGGCTCAACAAAACAGCCACCATTGTCAATTTTGAACCAAACGTTTCCGCCTTTTCAAAGTTGGTTTTGTGCTTGCTAGATCTGATGGAGAAATCAAGATATGAACCCAGGTCTCCTGAATAAAAGGTAGCGATACTTCTGTTACACCACAAGAACTGTCAGTAGGTTGCCATTCATTGTTATGTCCTTATGAGTAAGCCAATGGTAGAAATCAATTGGAGACTAAACTCTCCCTGGGGATTCAAGAACAGGCTAAAATCCTGGAGATGAGCACAGTTGACTAAAATATTTCATTTTCAGGGATGTGATATGCAGCAATTGGACTGTCAAAAATTTTCATTTAACATGGACCTCACCAGCCACAAGGCTCTATTCCGTCTCTCAGAATTCAACAAGGACTGTATTGTCTCACGGTAAAGACCAGAAAGGATCTAGCACCTAATTGTGCACTCGTGTGTTCAACACATAGGGTGCCCACAGCTGAATGTCCAAATGCCCGTATTCACTCATGGTTGGCATTATCTTATTACACAATACACAGTTTGCACACAGTGGAGCCTGTACATTTTGGCCTCAGACACAATAGACAAGTTAGTCTTGTAGACATTGTATTTCTGTGTAAAATACATAGTGTGCATAGTGCTCCGTGTCCACGTACAAGTCATCCCACAGTGTATACATGGTATTATTGTCGACAACATGCAAATTGTACACTACCGAGCATCCAAATATTAGTTGTCCTTCACGGTGGGCATCGATTTACTGTACATAATTCACAGGATAAGCACTATTTTGTTTCGAAATATCAACCATCCCTCACTAAATTCATTGTGCTACTTGTATTGTATTCCCAAAACAATACATATTCTGCACACTGATGAGTGCCGAAATATCAGCTATCTCTCACAGATGACTTTATTTTACTATAGTCAGTACAGAGCATGCGCACTCATGGGAGGCTTAGTTTCAGCTGTCCCACATTGTAGGCATTTTAATACTGTAGATAATGCACAGTCTGCACACTTCCGATGGTTTAATAGATGATTCAATAGTCTTACACAGTATGCATTGCATTACTGTAGAAAATACACACTTCTGAATGTCCAATTATCAGTCAATTTAAAAAGTATATATTGCATAACTTTTGACATAGACCGGTTAGCAAATTTAGATCACATAGTATCTCGGGAGAGCTTGACATTTGAAGGTTGGAGACAGAGGGTGATGGTGGAGCACTGTGATCAATCATGTGCGACAAAGATTGCTGCTGTGTCCACTGCTTTTCACCTTTCATACAAATGATTTGGATTTGCATATAGTAACATGGTTGGTAAGTTTGCAAATGACACCAAAATTGGTCGTGCAGCTCACAGTGAAGGAGGGTATCTTAGAGTGCAACGGGAGCATGATCAGATGGGCCAATAGACCAGTTTGTGGCAGATGGAAGTTAATTTATGTAAATGTCAGATATTGCATTTTGGCAACACAAATCAGGGCAAGACTTATACATTTAAATGTAGGCTCCTGGGGCGTGTTGCCAAAGTAAGAGATCTTGGGTTGGAGCTTCATAGTGCCTCGAAGGTTCAGTCTCCAGTGGGCAGTACAGTGACGAAGACATTTGGTACACTTGCCTTTATTGGTCAGTGCATTGACTATAGGAGTTATGGCTTAACAGGATATTGCTTTGGCTATTTTTGAATACTTCATTCATTTATGGTTTCCCTGCTGTAGGAAAGATATTGTTAAACTTGAATGGGTAAAAAAAGAAATGAACGAGGATTTTGCTGGTCTTGAATGATTTGACCGATGGGGAGAGGCTGAATAAGTCGGGGATATTTCCCTTGGCGTTTCCGAGGTTGAGTGGTGACCTTATAGATGTTTATGAAGTAATGAGAGGCATTGATAGGATGAATTCCTACAAACTTTTTCCCACCGTAGGGGAGACCAAACTAGAAAGCATAGGTTTAAGGTGAGAGGGGAAAGATTTAAAAGGGACCCGACAGCAGCTTTTTCACGCAGGGATTGGTGCATATATGGAATGAGCTGCCAGAGAAAATGGTACAGATTGGTACAATTACAAAATTGAAAAGACAACTGCATGTGTGCATGAATAGGAAGCATTTCGTGGGATATGAGCCAAATGCTTGAAAATGGAACTGGATTAATTTAGAATATCGGACCATCGATGGACAAGTTGGATGGAAGGGTTTATTTTCGCACTGTACAATCTACAAATCCATGCCATTGTGTTATTGTCCAAAACAACACAGGTTATACACTGCTGCTTGTCCAAATATCAGCGTCCCTACCTCTTGGACATTGCATAAGCGTAAACAGTAGACAAGGTGCACACTAATAAGTTTCTAAATGTCCTCTAGGAAAGAAAATAAGCTGCATGTGACTGCAAACTCACACCAACTCACTTGCCTTTTTAAGTACCCTCTGAATAATGAGAGATATACAATAAATTCTGGCCTATGGCGAGCAATGCCATCATCAGCTGAATGAATAAAAAGAAACATTTGCATCGCACTTTCAGATTATCAGTTCAGGAACGATGGTTGAATGGTTGTCCTCCTCGTTTGATGATGCTTAGTTGAAACACTTAGAGAGCTCGCCATGAATTTCACGGGATAATCATGATTCATGCCTGCTCCTCCAATTTACAAATCAGAGTGAATGTTTGACTCATAAGCGAAAAGGCTCTTTCACATGTGTATCACGAAATCTGTGCTTTTTTGCAATTATTAACTGCAAAATAGTTTGTGCCATCATATAAAGAACTGTCATTCTCTAGGTAGCTCATAGTGCAGAAAAAAAAAGCTCAGCCGACGATGAGAACTGTCCTGTTCTTAGTTCTTGGATTCTTGGTGATTGTGCAGATGGGCACTGCTGATGAAGGAGTGGTACCACGTTTATTCTTTCAAGGTGAGTTCATCTTTCCTCGAATATCCTTCACAAGCATTCGAAAGGTCGCACTGAGGTGATTCATCTCCCTGAAGACCACATTCCATTCTAGAGTGTTTAGACCTCCAAGTGCCTAAAATTAATTAGTTGGTATTTACAAAGATCGTCCATGGGATGGAGGCGTTTCCAGCAAAGCCAACATTTATTGCCCGTCCCTAATTGCTCAGAAATCATTTACAATCATGTTCCTGTGAATCTGGAGTCACATATAAATCTGACCAGGTAAGAATGCCAGTCTTCTTTCCCTAAATGACAGTAGTGAAGTAATTATTTCTTACTTCTATTATATTATTTGAATATCTTTCAACTTCATTATCTTCCATTATGAGTTCGAAGACAGTCCTCAGAGCGGCACGCTGGCTCCTGGTTAGCACAGTTGTTTCACAGCGCCAGGCACCCTGGTTTGATTCCAAACTCAAGCACTGTTTATGTGGAGTTTGCACACTTTTGCCGTGTCTACGTGGGTTTCCTCCAGGTGCTCCGGTTTGCTCCCACAGTCCAAAGATGTGCAGGTTAGGTGGATCGGCCATCATAAATTACCATAGTGTTCAGAGATGTGTAGATTAGGTGGGTAATAGGGGAATGAGTCTGGGTGGATGCTTGAGGGTCAGTGTGAACTTGTTGGGCCGAAGGGCCTGTTTCCACACTGTAGGGATACTAAGAGGGAAAAAAATGGACTTTTTTTTTCTTTATTCATTCATGGGATGAGGTCATCGCTGGCCAGGCAGCATTTATTGCCTGTCGGGACAGTTAAGAGTCAATCACATTGCTGTGAATCTGGAGTCACATGTAGGACAGACCTGGTAAGGATGGCAGTTTACTTCCCTAAAGAACATTAGTGAACCAGATGTTTTTTTCCTAAAATCGACAATGGGTTCATGGTTATCATTAGCCTCTTAATTCCAGATATTTGTTGAATTCAAATTCCACCATCTGCCATGGTGGGGTTTGAATCTGGGTCACCAGAACATTACCTGTGTCTCTGGATTAACAGTCCAGCAATAATTGCGATTCCAGTGATAGTCCTTCCAGTACATCATCCAGTCACAATGAATTTGGCGAATCATTGCAGGCATATCGCATGAGTGAGGAATTAACATTAGTTCTGAATGATTTTGTGTTTTTTTTTCGTTGGAATTATTTCACCATTTCATCAATTAGCTCTTCATCATTCTTTCAGGTTTAAGTATAGGATGCAGAGCAACTGGAGGAGTGTGCAGACTTGGAGGATGTAAAGAAGATGAAGTCCACTTGAATGAGAGCTGCTTTATTCTTCTTAGTTGCTGTAAACGTGACATAAATTAAATCGTGGAAGAGTAACAGTGTAACCTAACAATGTCCGTGTGAAGCTTTGCCTGAAGCTAACTGCTGTCTCTGTAATTTAGTCACCTCTTGATTGTATGCTTCCCCACGAGCCCTTACCCATTACTACTGAATCGTGAATAAAGCTGCTCACTGCATTGCTCACATCTCGTGACAAATGTCTCATTGCAGATTGTGAATGGTGTGCATAATATCATCATTACGTTAAGGGGTGGAGGGTGTGAAATTCTGAGAAGTAGCAGAGACACGGTCACCTCTGTCACCTCCAAAGTAGCTTGCTTCATAGTATGACCGTTTTGAGACTATATTAAATGACCCACTACCGCTTCTTTTATGTATGAACAGGAGTATAATAGGCAGCTTCTTCCAAATCCATGGTCACTTCCATATAGAAAGACAAGGAAGACAGATAGAAAATAACTGCCCCACCCTGCAAGTTCCTCTCCAAGCCAATTATAATCCTAATTTGGAAATGTGTCAGCAGTTCTATTAGTTTCATGAAAATCCTGGAATTCCCTCCCTAATAGTTCATTGAAGACCTATCCACAGCACCCAGTGAGCAGCGGTCACTCTGCAACCCCTACACCTTCTCAAAGGGGACAACTATGATGACCAAAAGATACCAGAACAGTCAGCGCCACCCATGTCCCATCAATGAAAAGATCTCAAGGGTTAGTGAAGACAGTGGTGTTGTGCTTTTAGGGGAACTAGTCTGTAGGATGTCCTTCTGTCCCATTCCCCGCTGCCATCTGACTGTGTCCCGGTCTTGATGCCCCTCCTGAGTATTTTCCATTTGTTAACTCTCCTTGACTCTCGAAACTCGACTGTGAAAATGTTTATTTGTTACAAACGTTCAGACATGAATTTAAGAAACAAGGATTCTGACAAAGGCAAGGACAGTACAATTCTCGACCTTACGTTTACTGAATTTCATCTAAGGAAATGAACAGCAAAAAAGATAACACCTTCTCTTTCTCTGTTTCTCTGTTATGTCAGAACTTTTCACTATGCAGATTTTTTTTTAATCGTATTTTCGCTCTCTCCATATATCTTTCCCCAATAAAATACTAATAAGTTAATGATATCCAAGTCCCATGAGTGATTTTTAAAAAGTCCAGAGACTGTTATGTAGTAATGAAGTGGAAGATGATGGTTCTTGGGTCATTATCGATAGACTATTAATTATGAGACGATTATTATTATTATTATTGGACTATTATTAATCCAGAAATTTAGTGAAATATTCGAGGGGGTTCAAATGCCACCCTGGCAGATGTTGGAATTTGAATTCAATTTTTTTAAAAAAGTGGGATTGAGAACTTATTATTTTAAAATTCCTATTTCTGCTGTCCCGCTTCTTTCAATTGACCTAAATATGTTTGGGCAACAGAAAGAAATAAAGAAGGAAAGAAAGACAGAAGGAAGGAAGAAAGAAAGAAAGAAAGAACCAAAGGAAGGAAGAAAGGAAGAAAGAAGGAAATCAAGGAAGAAATCAAGAAAGAAATCAAGAAAGAAATCCAGAAAGAAATAAATAAATCTGCCTGCTGAGTTGTCAACAGCTTATCGCTGTTAAATTATTGGAGAGTAAAGTCCTGGTACCCGTCCCAATACGGCATGGTGGCTCAGTAGATAGCACTATTGCCTCACAGCGCCAGGGACCAGGATACGATTCCAGCCTCGGGCTACTGTCGGTGTGGAGTTTGCATATTGTCCCCGTGTCTGCGTGGGTTTTCTCCGGGTACTCCAGTTTTCTCCCACAGTCCAAAGATGTGTAGGTTCGGTGGCTTGGCCATGCTAAATTGCCCATTGTGTTCAGGGATGAGTAGGTTAGGTGGGCTAACGGGGGGATGCTCTGAGGGTCGGTGTGCACTTATTGGGACGAAGGGCCTGTTTCCACACTTTAGGGGTTCTGTGATCTATGGTCTGAACATGTCACCTTGATGAACAATAAAACTGGACAAAGAACTATAACAACAGAAGGATTCCTCTCGCATCCCCTAAAAAAAAAGCAAACAAGCAGGGAAGAAGTTCATTTACTACCTATCAGTGACTTTTCTCCGTTTTTATATTGCTTCATCAATGTGATTCTGGAACGATCCACTATCACAGAATCCTTACACGTGGAGGAAGGCCAGTCAGGCAATCAAGTCAGTACAGAGCCTCCGAAAAGCATCCTATTCAGACTCACACTCCACCTTAGCCCTCTAGCACTGCATTCCCCTACATTCCATCTAACCTACTCATCCTTGGACACTATAGGCAATTTAGTATGGCCAATACGCCTAACCTGCACAACTTCAGACTGTAGGAGGAAATGTCAAATACCAGAGACAGAGAGAGAGAGAGAGAGAGTTGGCTCCCACTCCAGTGGTGATTATCACCTTTTCAGTCTCTCCATGTCTTTCCTTAACTCCCGCTTGTCTTCTTTTGACTTGCCCCTTTCCATATTTCCTCTATCTTTCTATCTGTCTCTGCCTTTCTCTGTGTCTCCCCCACCAACCCCCGTCTTACTCATCCACCTCCAGCCTGTCCCCGTTTCTTTCCATCTCTCTCTCTACTTTCTTTCCATCTGACCTCTCTTCTTACATTCTTTCTTGCTTTTATATTCTCTCAGTCTCTGCCTCTTTCATTCTCTCTCCCCATCTCTTTTCCTTTCTATTTCTTTACCTTTCTCTTCCTGTTTCTTTATCTCTGCTTCATTTTCTCTCACTCTCTCTCTTTCATTATTTTTTCTCTCTATCTCTCTTACCAGCCTTTATTTCTCTGTCTCTTTTTTTTTCCTTTCTCTCTTTTCATATGTCTCTCTGTTTTCTTTTGTATCTTTATCCCTTTCTATGTCTATTTCCCTCTCTGTCTCTATGTTCCCTGTCTGTCTTTTCTCTGTCTTTTCCCCGTCTCCTATTCCATACCTGTTTTTTTTTATTTTTCTGTCCTGACTGTGTTCTTCTGTACCCTGCCCAGTTGTGCAGACACATCAGTTTTCAAAGCCGATCTTTTCCCGTTCCCCCCACCACACTCTTATGAATGAAATCAAACCTCACCGCTACTGTACTGGTAGATTTAGGAATGGAATCTAATTGGGGTTAATTAGAGTTGGAGAGAATTACTGCAATTTAACAAATCTACTAATCTCGACGTTAACACAATTGATAAATTGTAGATGGGAATTGAAGCTGTATTATTTTACTCAGAGATAGTTCCCTGTCATACTTGTAGTGTCTCTCCGAGAGAACTGAGGAAAGTCCACAGCCCCTCAGTCCCACGGTTCGTGTTGAAGTCCTGAAAAGTCTGGGCTACTCCTTCATTTCCACATGAAAGAGCCTATCTCTGAGCTAAACTGCAGAATCCTCTAATTTTATGGTTCAAATGCATGCTTCTAGTTCTCAAAGTGGTTGTTATTCCATCTATAATGTGGGCGTTTTGAGTTCCATTCTTTCGGCAGACAAGTGAATTAATTTTCTTTAACGAATTAAACACGTCACTGGAAGTCGATTTTCAAATTAGAAATCAGTTGATTTGTAGGAGACTAGTCATTTCGATAATATTGGATATTAGCGACAGATTTTTTTTTGGATTTATTCTTACCTGCCCTCTGGGCAATAAATACTGCTTAGCCAGTGATGCCTTTATCGCGTGAATGATTAAAAAAAAAAAAATCTCTGTCCCATTTACTTTGGCTTTGTTTACTTTTGGATAGCAGTTGTTCACCATCCTCTCATCATTAACCCCAAATTTTGTACCTTTTCCTTCTCACATTTCCATTACAATGTGCAGAAAATACAATTACAAACACCACCCTCTAAAATTAAACACATGAACATAATCCATCAACCATACGAAGAATACCAGAGCTGTAAGTGCAGAGTGAATCTCTCATGTACCATACCAAAAATTCTGAAGTAAACTCTACAATTCTTACTGACAGATAGTAAGATTCAGAGACAGAATGATTGCAACTAACAATGCACACTCAAAAACAGAGTGAATTCCGTCCAACCAAACATTAATAAATCTGACAGTAAGAAAAGGAAGGACATTTAAATGTTCTTGGTCACATCCAGAACCAGACACCAGATCATACACGAGGAATTCCTTATTCTCCTACAATGTCAGCGACTGATAAAAGCTGTGTAATCTGAATCATTTATCAAACACAAGGCACTTTGCACAAATGTCAACCAACAATAGTTGAGTTAAGGTCTGAATCACTACACTTTTTAAATAAAAGTGATCAAACATAAAATGCGAAAACTACTATCAAAAGACGTTATAAATGCTGCTTTATTGAACAAAATATACCTAGTGCTCGTGTCCATCCCGATCATTCCCTGAGGGACCTGTCCAATGTCGTCAGAATTAATGCGCGTGTGTACATCTCTAATATAAAAACTTCATTCTTCAAGATTGTAAGGACATTTACTGGCTAGAATTGAGAACTCTGACTTAGTTGGTCAAATTTACATTCATTTTTAATATGATAGAAAGAGGTCAGTTTGAGCATAATCTCTCTCTATAATTCTTGTCATTTGTTGATTAAAAATTCATAGTTAAACATCAGAAGATTTGAGACAATGAAGGATTTTCTTCACTCGTTAGATTTTTGTAAATTCAGTGAGGATTTCAATCGGATTTCTCGAACATTTCTGAAATAACCCAATGACAAATAGCAATCAAAACTGGGGACCAGCTCAGAGATTTCACAGATACTAAAACCCGTAGAGGGCTATGGAGTGTAATAAAAGAAGAATACAATAGAATGTCAAAAAGTCGAAATGTTATAGAGTCAGAGCAGATCTTGCAATGTTAGTAGAGAAGGGATGTTCGGGGAAACAGTTCAGGCAGCTGCATGTGGCATGATAATGTTTGAAGTTACGTCCTCAGAACATCAACATGGGAACTTATGTTCAAACACATTTCCGAAAGGCTACTGCCGCCCATTTGTTGCTACTTTGATTCAGAAACAAATAAATTACTTTCAGCTTTACTCTGTAACTTCCAATCCGGTGTGACTACCATTCACAGTCCTGTTGCTACTTAAGCCCTGCAGTGATCCCATTCACCCTAGGACAAAACCCAAACCACAGAGATCTGAAGTACTTGGCCGTTTGCCATTTTTTTCCCAGCAACTTGTGCAATCACTAAATCTTCGTCTGCCCATACTCTCAGGCACGTAGGTCGGGGCTTGGGGGAGGGGGAGCGGAGAGCGGAGAATAACCCTGCACCTAACTGTCCACTGAGTACATTTTCCCTTTCCCTTCTACAACAAAGACTAAATGAATCACATCGTTCCCCCATTGCACACAATTTTCAACGTGAAATTATTCCAAATATCATCATTCAGCCATTGTCTCAATTTGTTGAAGGCTCCAACACACTGAACGTGACCGTGTATTTTGAGTTTTACTTCCTTATGTAGATTTGTAATCAGTCTCTCTCGAGATTGGCTTCCTCCCTCAGTGATCAAAATTAGTTCAAGACCCTATGTAAGGCTGTATTGAGGTGAAGTGTTCCAGGTAATTGATGGATAATTGCTCTATCCATAGCTGCCTGTTTGACTTGACTATTTATATTCATTTAAATCTCTTCAGAATCTGGCTTTTCCACAAAATTGAACTTGACATAAGATTTACCAGTTGAATTCCCGGTGCATCTGTTTAGAATCTCAAGTACTGTTTGAACTGCACTCATTCGAGCAAATTTTATTACATTTCAGACTTCTGCGTTGAAGATCGTGATATGCATTTTGGTGGGGGGAGATGAGTTATTCGCCACATCAACTGTAACATCTAATCTGTTCCTGCAACAATGGTAATAATATGATAAATAAAGTCCAAAGTCTGTACGGTGACAAAGACCAGAATGCTGATAGCTGAGAATTAAGCGATAATGTCATTGAAATAAACAAAAATAACGACAGTGCACAGATAATGGATTACATATAGCAGAAGAAATTTGAGAATGTTCTGTTTTTAACAGCAACTATTTAGGTTATGGAATTCACGGCCTGGAAGTATAGTTGATGAAGGTGCAATGAATATATTCAGGAGTGTACTGGATGGTGAATAAAATGTAACAATATTTCAGATTGTGGAGAAAGAAAAAAGTTATAACACGGACAAATTAGCAGGTTCATATTTGTTCTTCTTTACTGTTGGATCACATGGCCCTGTGAGTTAAAATCTAGTTTCGTTTCTGGCCATGCAAGAAATATTATTCTGCAGCCACAGAAGATTTATCCCTCATTTCTATGCATGCATGCTCCTTCCTAGTACGTACATTTATTGAACCAATAAATGTGAGGGAATGGTGAGATATTTAGATGTCAGGATGGTGAGTGGTTTGGAGGGGAGTGGAGTTCCCACGCATCTGCTGCCTTTGTCCTTCCAGTTGGAAGTGATTGTGGGTTTTGAAGATGTTGTCTGAGAATATTTGGTGAATTTCTGCATTGCATCTTGTAGATTGTACACACTGCTGCTACTGAGCATAGGAGGTGGATGGAGTGGATGCTTCTGGATGAAGTGCCAATCAAGCGAACTACTTTGTCCTTGATAATGTCAAGCTTCTTGAGGGTTGTTGAAGCTACACTCATCCTGGAAAGTGGGGAGTGTTCCGTCACACTCCTGACTTGTGTTCTTCAGATTATAAGCAAGTTTAGGGGAGTCAAGATATGAGTTACTTACTGCATTATTACTAATCACTGACCTACTATTATAGCACTGTTTTTATGTGCTGAGTTTCGTTGACTTTCTGTTCAATGAGAGCCCACAGGATGTTGATTGCGTGGGATTCAGTTATGGTAACATAATTGAATGAAAAAGGGCAGAGATTAGTTTGTTTCTTATTGGTGACAGTCATAGACTGGCATTTGTATGGCACAAATGTTACTTGCCACTTCTCAGCCCAAGCCTGGATATTGTTCAGGTCTAGTTGTATTTGAACACGAAGTACTTCAGTATCCGAGGAGCCATGAATGATGCTGAACATTGTGCAATCATTGGCGAACATTCACACTTCTGACATGATGATGGAGAGAAGGTCATTAATGAAGCAGCTGAAAATGTTTGGGCTCAGGACACTGTCCTGAGGAACTCCTAGAGAGATGTCCTGGAGCTGAAATGACTGACCTCCAACACACGACCATCTACCTATGCGCCAGGTATGACAATATGGGCCCAGGCCACAAGCCTGAGGAACTCCTGCAGAGCTGCTGTGGAGCTGTGATGACTGAGCTACAACAAACACGACATCTTCCTATGTGCCAGATATAATTCCAACCACCAGAGATTTTGTCCCCCATTTACCCTTTGATTCTTATATTGCTAGGCCTCCTTGATGCCAGACTCAGCCGAATACAACCCTGATGTCAAGTGCTATCACTCTCACGTCCATGATTGAACCAACACTGTAATGAGGTCGGGAGCTGAGTGCCCCCGGCAGAAAAAAAAACTCTGCGTCACTAAGCATGTGTTATTTGATAGCACTATTGATGACACCTTCCATCACTTTATGATCGAGAGTAGACTGATGGGGTGGTAACTGACCTGGTTGGATTTGTCCAGCTTTTAATGTACAGGACATACTTGGGCATTTTTTTCCACATTGTCGTGTAGATGCCAGTGTTGTGACTGTACTGGATTAGGTTGACGAGGGGAGCAGCAAGGTCTGGAGAGCGATTCATCAGTCCTATGAATGTTTTCATGGCCTGTAGCCTTTGTGGCATCCAATACCTCCAACTGTTTGTTGATATCATGTGGATTGAAACGAGTTGGTTGAATATTGGCATCTGTAATGCTAAGCACCACTGAAGGAAGCCGAGATGGATCATCCACACGGCACTTCTGGCTGAATATTACTGCAAAGGCTTCAGTTCTATCTCTTGCACTGATGTGCTGGGGTCTTGAATCATCGAGGATGAAGATGTTTGTGTAGTCGCTTCCTCCAGTTAGCTATCTAATTGTTCACTACCATTCACGGCTGGATATGGCAGGACTGCAGATCTTAGATCTGCTGGTTGTGGAATTGCTTTGTTCTATTCATCACTTTTCGAGTCACTTCACACCGTCTTCCTTTATTATCGAACAATATCTCTGTTCTGCTCAGACGTTCTGTTCCTTTCTCAACTCCAAAGTGCTCGTTCTTCATTTCGGTGATACAGATTTCTATTTTAAATTAAAAATGACCCTGACGTCACTCCAATATGGCCACCACTTTCAGGGTCGGTGCCTGAAGACTGACAAGGAGGGAAACAGTGAGGCAATAGGTGACACTGGCAGGACCATAACCCTGAGAAGACTCAGAGCAGCACTCCTTGGTTGAGCGGAGCAGAAGCAGTCTATGTGAGCAAAGTTCGACTCAGTCAAATATGAACTCCTTGCTCCTTTACTGGATCTTTCCAGGTCTGTCTCAGGATGCTTCACACTCATGTTATTGTGTCATTTCTAACCTTGCTCTGGTGCTTTACTCCTTGATTTCCTGTGTGAAGAGATGAGTCTTTCAGAGGGATTTGTTTTGGCCCCTTTCTATTGAAGGTAAGTGCTGTAAATCTAATACTGAAGAGTCTGCTTCATGAAAACGAGCATAACTAGCTTCTTCTACAAGTAGAAAAAAAAGGATCATTAGCATGTGGAGTCAGACTCACACTGATCCTGGATGTTTATTTTTTACTTTCAGTTTCTGAAGAAGGAATTTTGGAGGGCGATGCAGTGTCCTCTGCTGCCTCAAAAACTTGAGTGCTCTCTTTGTTGCTGGGTCCGTGTTTTTGTTCGTTTGCTTTTTTTTACTGTTTCCTGGACTGAGGTGTCAAGTGAAGAAGATCTAGCTTGTTGAATTTGCTTTGCCAAGTGTGTTTTTTTAGGATGTGGCTGCGATGGAACAGTTAATGAATCAGAGTTAAATAATGTATTATTTTGTTAAGTATTTCGATAGTTACTATTGTGACAATTTATTTTCTTTGTTTGTATTTTAACTGTAGTTTAGTAATAAAGTGTGTTTTGCTTAAAGCCTCGTAGTTGGAACAGTCAATCTCATCCGGAATGCAGCTCCTTACACTTGCCTTCAAATAAAAAAAAACATAGTTTCTAGGCTCTCCCATATACATATTTTGAGGGGTTTTGATCAAATTAAGAGTTTTTTGCTGCATGAAAATCTCTAATTCCAAGGTATATGTAGAGTTATTGGACGCAAAGAAGCGAGTGGTGAGTGTTGGTTCTCTGTTTTCGGATGTTGCATTCGGTTGAATTAAATGAAGTGTGCTGTTTGTAATAATTGCTCATTCGAGGCTAAGAGTTTCCTGTGTGTGGAATAAGTTATGTGGGGTGGTTTACAGTAGTTGGGTGAGCCTGAGATTTCGGATGTAGCCGATGAAGTGGAGTTGGGGTTGTCTTTGTTCATGATGATAGGTGAGGTAATTGCAGAAATAATTCGGCATTCACAATTGCCAGAAATGCAAATGGATTATTTGGAAATGGCTAAAATTCAATTGCAAATAAAGAATCTTCAGTTAGAACCAAAAGAAAAGGAAAGAATAATCCTGACAGAACAAAAAGAAATAGAAGGAGAGACAAAAGTAAAAGAGAGGGATTTAATTTCAGGAGAACAGACAGCAACAGAATTAGATTGGCTTGAACATCAAAAGGAAATGAAACAGTCTGAATTATGATAATGGCAAAAGAAAGGCAGAAAGAGGAAGGTTTTGAACTTCAGAACCTGGCCATAAAAAGTGAAAACCAAAATAACTGCCAACGCTGTAAATCAGAAACAAAAACAAAATTTGCTGTAAAAGCTCAGTCAAACTGAGTTCCAGATCCGAAACGTTAACTTTTCTCTTCACAGATGCTTCCAGCCCTGCTGAGCTTTGCTAGAAAATTCTGTGTTTGTTCATAAAAAGTGAAAGTCGACATAAGATAACAGAGGTAGATGTAAAATGGACTTGACCCGGGCGGTTTGGAGACTCAGTGCTGGTACGGACTTGGTGAAAAGACTATAAATTGAGTGCCTCGTTTTTCAGAAAAACAACTTCTTAATTACTATGCTGAATTCTTATTTCTTTCAAGCCTATAACACATACTTCAATATTTCTACGTAGGTACTCTTACCTAAAATGGCACCAAAGAAGCAACAACCAAACTTTTCATGGCACTTATTCGAGTGCACGTAAGAATAAAGCTAATTCATTCTTTCATTCAAAGCCGAGTGATGAAGACAGTGATGGAGAGCATAAGAACATAGCCAAAGGTTTGATGGGGATCTGTTTAAATATGCCCAAGCGTTGCCTAGGTTCGATGAGAAGGGCATAGATTCTTTTTCTTTTTTTTCATTTCATTTGAGAAATTGCCTAAACAAATGAAATGGCAAGTCACCACGTGTCTATTGTTGATCCAAAATATGTTGGTAGGTAGATCTCCTGAGGCGCTCGCATCGTTATCAGAGCTTGCATCTGGAGTGTATGATGAGGTGAAAAAGAAATCTTAAGTGCACATGAACTAGAGACAGAAGCCTACAGACAACATTTTAGGAATCTAAGGAAGTAACCGTGTCAAATATACATACAGTTTGAAATGATCAAACAAGTTAACTTTGATAGGTGTGTAAGGTCATTGAAAATAGATCAAATATGTGATGCTCTTAAAAAGACGGCTCTTTTGAATGAGTTCAAATTTCATTTCCTAAAGGAATGAGAACTGACGTGAAAAAAACAGAGAATCAAAACTGCAAGATAATTGTGCAAATGACAGATGATTGTAACTTATTTCATAAATCAAAGCATGGCTTCCGACATCAATTTCAATCTTTGAGGGATAGAAATTGAGAAAAAGGGAAATCCTCAGTGGCAAAGGAAAAGGAGATCTCATTCATGATACTAAAAATAGTTTACCATATAACCTCAGGTGTTTTCACTGCAATAAAGCAAGCTTGATGAAGTCGCAGTGTTGGTGGTTTAGAAAAAGCACTGTGAAGTCGGATTGAGAGGTTGGTAAAATAGGAAAATCCAGCAATTTGTGTTAAAAATTGTAAAGGAAAGGAAAGAAGAAGGTAAAAAGCTGTAAAAGAGTGCACAGCCTAGGCGCGGGTTGGTTAAATAAACATAGGGCCAGATATCTGTGAAGAATTTACTTACATGGGTAGAATTTACTCAGGTGTACCAGGAGGAGCACGTAGAAGAAATTAAGATTTTAAGAGGTATGGGAGCAAGTCAATCTTTGATATTGAGCGATAGGGAGATGTGCAACTTGGAAGGATTGTTGCCAGATAAGACAAATATATGTGAAATTCTTGTCGAGCAGAGCAGTGTTCCATTATTTAAGTTGAGGTGGGACAGACCAATGAAAAGTACGAAAGTGGTGACAGGTGCCATAGAGAAAGTCTTGGTTACAGAAATACAGTTTATCCTTGCTAATAGAATAAATGGTCACAGGTGGCAGTGATGCCTACTGTAGTTGAAAAAAAAATGTGGGGTATGCGACAATGAAGTGTTAGAGAATGTGTATCCTGGGATTTGGCATGACTGTTGAGTAGCAAGGTCATAAAGTGACAGGTTGAAGCAGGAGGAGAAATCAAAGAGTAAAGAAAAGGAAGTTGAATTTAAATACAGAAAGTATGTGGATCAAATCATAAGAAAAAAAAGAACAAGAACTGGAGGAGAGCAACATGACAGAAGAAGAATCTAATTGCATCCCAGAATGTTACTATCTTAAAAATGACGTCTTGACGAGGAAATGGGAACTATCACATATTCACACAGAATTAAAATGAGCAGCGGTTCATCAAGAAGTATTACTGGTGGGTTATAGAAAGGCAGTGTTTCGGGTACCACATGAGTTACAAGTAGGAGGTCATTTGGGAGGAATGAAAACTCAAGCCAAAATACAAAGAAAGACTTATTTTTATTAGTATGGACTGTATAAGGATGTGGTTGATTTTTGCTGGACATGTCATATGTGTCAGGTAACAGAAAGCCTCAGGCAGTGATGAAATCAGCACCTTTTATATCTATCCCTGCATTTGAAGGATCTTTTGTACGAGTTGTATTGATTTCGTAGGGCGCCTCCGTCACATAAAAGGTGATATTCAGCGTTTGTTGACCATTAAAATGAATTCAGAGTCCATTTCATTATGCAGTATCACGGCTCAAAGAGTCATAGAAAAAATGCTCTTTTTTTTAGATATGGACTGCTCACGTAAATGCCTTAGGATCAAGAATCAGATTTTATATCAAAGTTATTCGAAGAAGTTTTGGGTAGCTTAGGCATATGACAATTCAAATCCATTGCATTCCATCCAGAATTGCAGGGAGCATTCCAATGGTGACATTAAACTTTAAAGACTATATTGATGTCTTAAAGTCAAAGCTATCGAGAGGATTGGGATTAAGAAATTCCATTTTTATTTTTTGCAATTAGGAATACACCTAATGAATCCAGGAAAATCAGTCCATTTTAATTCGTTTTTGGGCATGAGATGAGAGGACCTCTGAAAGTAATTCAGGAGAATTGATGAGTCAGAGTTCTGAGATTACATATTTTGACGATGTGTCATAAAGAGAGATTAAAGACAGAGAGTGCGTTGGCTAGACAGCATTTAAAAAGTAGCAAAGCATGTGGTTAATTAGGAAGCAGACAAGAGATCAAGCATTCGTACTGTTATTGTTGAAGATAAAGTTATAGTATTACTCCCGAAGATATGTGAACATGTAAAGACAAGGTTAGTGGGACTTATCAAATCGAAATTAAATTCAGTGAGTTGAATTATTTGATAAGAACGCCAGGTTTTTTTTTTGTGTGTGAATGTGCAAACGTTATTTATTATAGGGATGGAAAGCAAAAGGAGAATGTGTTACTGGTTACAACTCAGAGCGAAGAACAAAGTACAGATGATTCTGATTTGGACATTCATCAAAATAAATTGAACAATGAGGAAGTTCTTAAAATTTAGGGTACATTACTGACATGTCTCCCAGAGCAATATCAAAATGATCTGAAAGAGTTCTTACAATCACTTGGGAAATAAATGGTGATAAAAAAAAAGAGGTACTGATCTGATTACACACGATTACTTTATCTGAAAGAGTAAAGAAAAATTCAGCTTTTGTGACAGCGAGTGGACTTTACCAGTTTAAATTAATGCCATTTGGTTTGAATAAAGCAATACCCACTTTTCAAGGACTAACTAATAAAGTAATTTCGGGATTACATAATTGTGTGGTCTGGTGATTTTTGTCACACATGGAAGGATCATTTGGAGCAATTATGAAAATTATTCAATCGACTTCAAGACGCCGGCTTCATGATAAACTTGGAGAGGCAATAGTTCAGAAACGCTCCAGTCACCTTCCTAGGCTATGTCTTTGGACAATGGGGAGCTTCCCATTACCACCAACAAAGGGGGAAAGTACTGCGATACTGAAATTGAGTGTTTTTTTTTCTTGGAAATTTGCAGTGAACTTTACCAGTGTTGCTGCTCAATTGACTTATCTGTTGGAAAATTACAGGTAATTTCAGTAGATGGAAGAATGTCAGAAAGCATTGGACAATGTGAAAGCTATGTCGACAACTGTTCCAGTGTTTGCAACTCTTAACTATGCAAAGGCATTCAAGATAGCTATCAATGAAACTGGTGTGGGTCTTGGTGCTGTACTCTTACAAGAAGACGACGAGCAGGTAGAAATACCTATTGAGTATTTCTCCAGAAAGTTTAACGTTCATCAAAACAAAATCTACCATTAAGAAAGAGACCTTCATTTGGTTTTAGCGTTGCAAAATTTCAACATTTATGTTACAAGTAATGCACCTAGACAATTGTACATACTGATTATACCCCTAAGAAATTTTGGACAAAAAGAAGAAAATTGCTAGACTGTTTGAATTGAGTTTATTTTTTGTTCGGTAGATTCAATTTGAAATTGATACAAGTGGCAAAACGAGAGAGCACAGGTGCCAACACTATTCATGATTTTGAAGAATGAAGACAGATGTATTCGGTGGTGGAACAAACGAAGAAAAATGTACAGTAGTATTAAATGTTTTCATGCTTAGGTTTAATTTAAGGTATGCATATAACATCCTAATAATGTAAGACTATACTCTTTGAAAATGAAGCCATCTTTGTATATTGTGGTTTATTTTAATCAAGGGAAAGTGTGAAGAGACGCACATTTCAAAGGGATTTGGTCTCTTCTGTTTGTTATGAAGACGGGGCGTTGTAAATCTGATGACAATATGGCTGCTCCATGGAATGTATTTTAAAAAGCGTTTTTTTTTCTTTTTTCTTTCATTTCTTATGGAATGGAGACAGCATGTGAGCGAATCTGTTTTCTGAATTTGCCGTTTCTGTGGCTGTGCTTATTTGATGCTGCTATATTGGAAGACTTATGAGTAGTAGTTAAAATACCTTTCTTTGTTGTTTAATGATTTCCAGACAGCTAAAGTTATGCAATTTTTGTTGTTTTTATTTTAACTATCACGTAAGAACAAAGGGTGTGTCATTTAAAGTAGTTTGACTAACTGAATCACATCTGGAATGTAGGTCCTTACATGTTCGTTCAAATAAGACAAAAGTTAGGGTCTTGACTATCACATGTATATGTTTTGAAGGTTTTATGTTTGGTCGATAAGAGTTCCCAGATTCTGATCTATTATAGTCACAGTCCAATTATTGTTGTTTGATCCTGGTCTATTGCAGTAACATTCTAATTCATTTTTATCAGGTTCTGATTACTTGTTGTAAAGTTCCAGCCCCTTGCTCTCAGATTCTGATTTCATTTTCCTCTCTCTCTCTTTATCTTTCTCTCTCTCTATCTCTCCCTTCCCCCACTCTCTCTCGCTGTCTCTCTCTCTCTTTTCTCTCTTTAAACGCTGATGCCTCTAACAGTGGAGATGATGCTCCCGCCTAAATATGGGCCGTCCCGTTGAAAGGAATGGCTTTTTTAAACACAAAAGGTAAAGCCTCCAGAGACACCATTCATATCTGTTGAGAATGATGACAATTGCGAGCTCTGAACAAATAGGCTTGGATAACTCCTTTGTGTCCAGCATAATTTGGTCCACAATAAAGACCATTATCCACTGTAACCTGGATATGGATGAGTACTGTTCATGGAAGTGATCGTGACTGATCATCATCTGTCAACAGTTCCTGTATGTTTAGGTGTCGAGTCAGAGCTCTGATGGGTCTCAAATATCCCACACTGTCATAAAATATAGATAGGCGTAAACACTAGAACGCTTGATGAGTCAGTATGATGCCTGCAGTGCGAAGTCTTCGACAGGATAAGAGTGATTGCAGTCTAAGGATACAGGGTAGGACACTTACAACCGAGATGAGGAGAAATGTTTTCACACGGTGAGTGGTGAACCTGTGAAACTTTCTGGCACAGAAAACAGTTGAGGCCAAAATATTGAATGTTTTCAAGAAGGAGTTGTGTATAGCTCTTGTGGGTAAACTAAACAAAGTTATCAGGAGAAAGTGGGAACAGGAGACTGAGTAGGATGATCAACAATGATCAGATTGAACGGTGCAGCAAGCTTAAATGGCCGAATGGCGGCTCTTTGCTCTCATTTTCTACGTTTATAAACGATTGCCTAACTAACAGAAGACAGAGCTGTGATGGAGGATGGGCACATTTAGGATTGTAGCTTGGAACGGGTGGAGTGCCACAGGGATATATTCTGGGGCCGCATTTATTTACAATATACATCAATAACTTGAATGAGGAAAGTGAATAAACTGAGGAAGATGATACAAAAAACATGTGGAAAGGCAAGTGATGAGGATGACATAAATAGTCTGCAGAGAAATACAGACAGGGTAAGTGATTGGGCAAAAACATGGCATATGACATATAATGCGGGGAAGTGTGAGGTAATGCATACTAGCAGGCAGAAAAGAGGAGACTAATATCTCTGAAACAAAAGAAATTCTGGTTCTGTGGGAGCTTGATCACACCCATTTAGATTACTTCTGTTGTTCCAATTTGTAAAAAGACGAAGGCCTCAGAAGCTGTTTACAAATTTTCTATAGACAGCTCGGCCAATCTACCTGATAACCTCTCTTCAAAAAAAAAACAAAGACAATATACACCTCTGAAAGCCAGAGTATCAGCATGCCTCCCCCTCTTAAAAATGAACAACCAATGCACAAAAATTGTTTAATTTTAAAAATGTCCTTTAATCTCACGCAGTTAATACACTACAATACATACACATTACATGAAACTAAGCATGCAAACAATCACTACTGTAGTCCATTTCAGTTCGTATTTTTTTTCCCGCCACTGAATGCATCCATCTCCCTTCATCAATGTCACAATAATGCATTAACAATTACGTTCTCTCGTTCTGTCACTTGTATAAGTTTCAGATTGAAAGGCTGCAATAATAATCTCCATCTAAACAATGTGGAATATTTACCCTTAAATTTCACCCAGAAACTTTAAGGCTTTATGATTACTTTATACAATTGTCTCAAATTTACTGACAATATAAAATTTGAAATAGTGCAATGCCAACACCAAGCTCAAGGTGTCCTTCTCAAAAACGTGGAACGTTTCTGTTGGTCATTGTTCAATTTTCAGGAAAAATACCCAATATGTCTGTCTATCTTAGACAACAAGGTGCAGGGCTGGATGAGCACAGCAGGCCAAGTAGCATCATAGGAGCAGAAAGGCTGACGTTTCGGGTCGAGTCCCTTCATCAGATAAGGGGGAGGGGAAGGGGGTTCTGAAATAAATAGGGAGACAGTGGGAGGCGGATAGAAGTTGGATAGAGGGGAGAGGATAGGTGGAGAGGAAACAAACAGGTCGAAGAGGTGGGGATGGAGCCAGTAAAGGTGAGTGTAGGTGGGAAGTTAGGGAGGGGATAAGTCAGTCCAGGGAGGACGGACAGGTCAAGGGGGCGGGATGAGGTCTGTCTATCTTCTTGTCTTCTCCTTGCAATAGTACAGCACCGACATCCATATCACTCACAACAAGAACCACCTTTGAATGACTTTGCATAATTAGGTGTGGCTAACACTGGGGCAGTAGGTGAGACAACTTTCAGGCTCTCATATGCCTTCTTAGGTTCCTCCGTTCAATGAAAAGTTCTGCATTTGTTCAATCCATCTGTCAGTGGAGCAACCACACTGTTAAAACGTGGTATGAAGTTCTCAGGAAAACTTTGCAATAGCATTTGTTTTCCATCTCATGGAGTTGACTGCCCATCGCCAAGAACACAGGCTCGGAAACATAACTTGAGCGTTTGCAAACTCACTCCTATTTACGTTTATCACCAAACCCGCCTCCCAAAGCCAATCAAACCATTCTGACATATACTTCAAGTGGTCTTTCCATGTGTGACTAAAGTTTAGATCAGTTGCTCATCCCACCTTTTCGACGCAGTATTCCAAACGTGGTATAAAACATGAATCAGATTTTGTAACTGCATTGACTCTGGGATAGCCCACACATCATCATCTGGTATCATCTGGTTGTGTTACCATTATTGTTGGTGAGGTCCATTCCCTGGAGCTTTGGTTACGTTGTCTTGGAGCATGCATTCAATTTCATTTTGAACCTATGCTAACTTTGGATGTTTAAGTTGATAAGAATTTTGCTTAATTGGAACAACATTTTCCATATCTACATTGTACATAATTTGATTAATATTTCCCAGCTAATTCCCACATATCTACCGTAATGACTCCTTATAGTCATTTTGATTTTGCTCTGCAAGGTAACTCAATAATTTATCACGACCTTTCAGAACTGTCCCTGTCTTTAATTTGAGGAATGCCCAATTCAGAATCTGTGTTATTTTCCTTCCCTACCAAAATACCTTTTTAGCATATTCACATGACATACTCTGTGAGATTTCTTTCTATCTGGGTTTGTTATCAAATAGTTCATCTCGTTCAATTTCCTTTCAATATGATAAAACCTACTAAATTGCGCCTTTAAAGTTTCACCGACTACTGGAAGTAACAATAACACTTTATATATACTAGTGAAATTGTAATGTTTGATTTCTTGTCTGTTTCCTGTTTCATCACATGCCACGCTACATTTAAATGGTGTCTAGATAGTTCATCCACGCTATTTAATCTTTCCCTAAAATTTGACACATGATCCAATGTGTGGTCTCTGAACTCTGACTTATCAATTTCTTCTTAATTACTTTCAGTGGCCCTCTCACTTTATGCCCAAAACCAAATTCAAACGATCTAAATTTAGTAGATTCATTAGGTGCATCCTCAATTGCAAAAAAAAAAATGCAAATAGAATTCCTATGTTCCAATCCTCTAGATAGACTTGAATGTAAGCTCTTTAAAGCTTAATACCACCCATCTAATGCCACATGCGATTCTGAATCATTTGTAATGGATCTGTATTATTTTCATACTCACCTTGCCATAAATTCCTTGAATGATTTTGATGCAAAAAAAGACCTTAATATTATTGCATCTCTGCCTTTGCAACCGCGTCTTTTCTTTAAAGGTGAGTCCATCTCTCTTCAAACATCCTTCAAAAACATTTAGAAGGGCAGATTGAGGTCATTCGTTCCCCTGAATACCATGTTCCATTCTCTTGTGTTTAGGTTGAAACATGTGTAAAATGGATCAGTTGGTATGTACCAAATTCGTTCAAATTTGTTGCACATTCCAAATTGCCAAGTGGGCATTAAGTGTGAAACATATTTCTGTGAGACCGGCGTCACATATAAATCAGATGATGTAAGGGTGGCAGATTACGTACCCCCCCCCCCCCCCCCCAAAAAATAGTGGATTATATGTTCTCTTCATCCATTAGACTATTGGAATGTGTTTCAAATTTCATCATCAGCCGTGATGAGGTTCGAAGCCATGTTGCCAGAAGATGGTCCTGGATTGAAAACTCCAGTGATAGTCGTGCTACTCCAATATCAGTCACTATGCATTTGATGAACTATAGCAGACTTTTCTCACGAGTAAGGAATCCACTCGAGTTCCAAACCATTTTGTGCTTCTTTTTTCTTTGGAATTATTTCACCATTTCATCAATCAACTCCTCTTCTTTGTTGTCCACGTGTAACCATAGGTGGCAAAACCACCGAAGGGTTATGCACAATTCGAGGATGTAAAGGTGATGAAGTCCAGTTGCCTGAGAACTGCTTATTACTTCTTAGATGCTGCAAACGTGATCTGAATTGATCCATGAAAGAGTTAACGTGCAGCCTGGCAAGGTACATCCATGGCTGTGCCTGAAGCTAACTGCTCTCTCTGTAATTTGGGCCCCTCTTGACTGTGCGTCTCCACGATCCCTTACACCTTCATTTCGAATTGTGAATAAAGCTGCTTACGGCATTGCTTTCTTCGTGTGGCACCGTGTCTTATTTCAGATTATGACCGTTATGCACTTTATGGGCGTCAGGTGGGGTGGAGCGGGAGTGAAATTCTGAGAAATGGTAGAGACGTAGTCACTCTGCTGGCTCCAAACTAGCCTGGCGCACAGATTCACCCAGAATCACTTGGTCCACAATCAATGACCCTCTACTACCTCTCTGAAGTTTGAACAGGTGTTTAATATGCAGCACTTTCCAAACCCACAGTCACTTCCATCTAAAAGGTCAACGGCTGAAGATACATGTGAATTCCACCGCCCTGTATGTTCCCCTCAGAAACACTCATTACCTTGACTTGGAAAAATGTTGGCTATTCTTTCAGTGTCCTCAAAATGTTGGAAGTCCCACTGTAAAAATTTACTGTTGGGTGACAAATGCCGGGATGGCCTGCACTGCCCACTACCCATGAATGAATAGTAATCAACAATTAGTAGAGACATTGATGTTTTGGTTTCAGGGGATCTAATCAGTTGCAAGACATTCCACCTTCCTGCTCCCCCATGACTTCTGCCCGTCTTGTTGCCTCCTACTGAAGTATTTGCTACTGTTCTGCTCTGCTTCACTTTCGAGACTCGACTGTGAAACTGTTTAGTTGTTACAAGCAGTCAGACATTAATGTAAGAAACAAGGATGCTCGCAATGGGCGAGGGCTGCACAGTCCTCGAGCTGACGTTTACTGAACCATATCTAACGATATGAGCAACAAAGCAGAAAACACCAACGCTCTCTTTCTTTCTCTCTCTTCCTCCCTGCTATTTCTATCCCTGCTATTTTAAAAACCGCTTTCTCTCTCTCACTTCATACATCTCACTCTCTGATAAATTAGGAATAATTTAATAACGCCCACATCCCACAGTGAATTTTTAAAAATCAAAATAGACTGTTAGATGGTAATGGAGTGGAAGGCGAAGTCCCTCGAGGCATGATCGATAAACTATCAATTATTAGACTTTTAATAACGATAATATTTAAGTATTTATTTTCATATATTGTGAATAAACCAGAAATTTAGCAGAATTTTCTAGGATCTTCGAACCCTGCCCAGGAAGATCATTAAATTTGAATTCAATTTAATTACTGTGGGATCGAGAATCCACTGTTTATACATTTCTGTTTCTGGTGTCCCCGCTATCTTTTAATCCAGCTAGATAGAGAGAGAAAACAAGCACATAACAGAGAGTGAAACCGAAAGAAAGAAAGAAAGAAAGAAAGAAAGAAAGAAAGCAAGAAAGAAAGAAAGAAAAAAGTAAGAAAGAAAGTAAGAAGGAAAGAAAGAAAGAAAGAAAGAAAGAAAATTTTCTGCTAAATTCTATCAACAGCTCGTCTCTGCCAAATTATTGGAATAAAACCCAGGACCTGAATGTGTCACTTTATTGTGCAATAAACCTGTGCAAAGCACCACAACAACATAATCATTACCCCCACCTCCAAAAAAACCCACAGCAAATAGGGAAGAACTCAATGTACTTCTGCCCATCATTTACTTTTCACCATTTTTACATCTGTGCAGAGATGTCATAGAGGATCACTCCACCACCCTGGCAGGTTGGGTGAATGGTGTGATCAGGGTCCGGCCCAACCCCATGGAAGAATGGGTTCGCGATGTGAGCAACATGATAGATTTACAGCGAAGTATGCATTACTCGAAAAAAAATCGCAATGCCTGTGCAGTGATACAGGGCGGCCAGCAGAGGGCGCCATTGTACAAATTTAAACGCAAGACGGGCAGAGAGAAACTGAAGCGCTGAAATTTTGATCATCACGTTTTATTTCATTTATTCAAAGTATTTTGCATTTCAGACAGAACTGGTCAGACAGCGACACACACACACACACACACACACTCACACACACACACAAACATAAGAAACGCACAGATATGCTCTCCATCCCCATAGCAAAAAAGAAATGTGACAGAGTGTGGGTGCTCTGCGAATGTTTTGGTCCTTTGACCTCTCCTAGAAGTATCCATGTGGAATCAAACCTTAGGAGTAGGGTCTGTCCATCAGGGGACAGCGGAAGTGTGAAAAAACACCATTGAGAGAAAGATAGAGCTGGGTCCCACTGCAATGCTGAATGCCACCTCCATTCTCTACATGTCTTTCGTCAAATCTGTCTATGGTTGTTTGATCTTTCCCCTTTTCTTACTTACCTGCCTGTCCATATCTGCATTTCTCGATCTATATCTCTCTCAATCTCTATCTCTCTCTCTGTCTCTTTCTTGCTCGCTCCTACACCCCCTCCGTCCCAACACTTTCTTTCCATCTCTTTCTCTCTCCACGTTGGTTCCCTCCCATCTCCGTTGTTACTGCATTTCTCTTTCATTCTCCGTCTCTTTAATTGCCTCCCTCCGGCTCTTGTTTCCTTTCTATTTCTTCACTTTTCTCTACCTACTTCTTTATTTCTCTTTTATTGTCTCCCAGTCCCTGGCTCTTTCATCCTTCATTTCTGTCTGTTTGAACTTTATTTGTCTGTCTTTCTTAATTCCTCGTATCTTTTTATGTCTCGCCTATTTCCTTGTCTCCCTTTCTTTCCAAGTCTATCTTTTCCTCTGGACCTTTTGTTTCACAGTTTCTCCTTTCTTTGTAATGTTACCCCGTCTCTTTTAGTCTCCAACCACGTTTCTCCCTCCTTCTTTTTACCTGTCCATTTTGTTTTATCTTCTGACTCGTACGAAGTATTTCTGCTCCCGGCCCAATTGTGCCATACAATTTAGAAGAATGCGAGATGATCTCACATGAAAGATTTGAGATTCTTAAGGGCTTTGACACGGTAAATGCTGAGAGGGTATTTCCCATCATGGCGAATCGACGATCAAAAACCCAAAATCAAGAAACGCCAAATTAAGACTGAGATACGGAAGACATTCTTGTCTCAGAGAGTTATGAATATTTAGGACAACATGCCAGAGAGAACTTTAGGGATCAGTGTCGTTGTGTATATTTAAGATTGAGATTTTTGATCATTCGGGGAATGAATGGTTACAGAGAAAGTGCACGAAAGTTGGTGTGAGGAATAGTGGAACCACTATGATCCTGTTGAATAACAAAGCAGACTTGAGGGGTTGAATTGATAACTACTTGGCCTATCTGTTACGGACTTTAATTCAGCTGATATAGCAATTGAACCTTCGTTGTTGGCATCAATCTGCATCTGAGAAAAGTCACTCAGCCGATGAACTAACCAGACCCAACTCAATACAACAGCAATGATATGAAGATGGATAGTTGAAAAAAAATGTTCAGAAATAGTGATATATATATGGAGGGCAACGTGTGGCCGGGGAAACTAACGAGAAACAGAAAAGCAGAGATTTTTACAGATCTTAGCTAAAATTTGTAGTTCGGGATGTGGATGCAATTGTTCGTTAGCTCGCCGAGTCAGTTGTTCTGTGGTGTGCAGACGTTTCGTTACCGTTCTAGACAAAATCATCGGTGCGACCTTAAATCAATGAAGGAGATGTTGTGTAAAATAGCAAGGATGAAGAAAGTGAGACAGAGAGAACGAGATCCAAAGAAAGACTCAGAGCGAAAGAGAGTAAACAGGTACAGGCAGCGAGACAGAGACAGGCAGATAGATAGAGACAAGGGCCGGGGGAGCTGCTGGGAAGTTGACAAAGTAGGAAAAATGCAAAATTAATGAAACTAATGCTCGGCAACTTCCAGAATTCTATGATGTGTCAGAGGGTTTGACAGACATGTAACAAATAAAAGCCGTCACGATTTTAAATGTGGTGACAAGGCAGACAATTTGCACACTGTCAGCTCCCAAAGTTAGCAGTAAAGTAACGGCTAATCTGGTCACGCAGTACTTATTGGTGCCAGAGCACTGGTGGTAAATCTATATGTCTGTTTCCGAGAAATAGTCGAGATTGGGAAGGTTAAGTAACTGGCAGAGATACACCAATGGGAACAGAGAGAAAGCTGAGTTGAAGAATGAGGAAAATTGCTGTCAAGACTGGTTAACTCTAACCTGACATGCGAAGGGGAGCGGGAATCACATACTGACTGCGCCATGTAAAGTTGGAAGTAGATGTGCAATCGAAAAGAAAGTTACAGCAGAATTATTGGACAAAGGGAAAGGACGGTTTTGGCTTAATATCCCAGCCTCGTTCAAAGACACAAATGTATTATTCTCTGCAGGATTGCAACGAGGGCAAACAATGTTGCTGCTTTCCCCATGCCAATGATGGCCTGAACAAATAGCAGAAATTCTCAAAAAAAAGGCATTATTTAAAAACTTGTTTTGTGCTTCATAGCGCTGAGGAGAAGGTATGGGATAAGAACAAAACTGTCCTAGACCAAAGGTAAGGATGCGTCCATGTCACCACAAGAGCCTTCGGTAGCTCGCCTTTTATTGTTACGTATCTAACATTAGCCCATTGGTAAGAATCAAATGGATACTATTCTCTCCTCAGGGATACACGAGCAGGCTAAAATCGGTAGAAATGCTTCCATTTTACGGATTTGAGGTTCAAAAATCTGAAGATATTTGACAGTCGATTGTTTGGTTAAATATTTTCCTCTAACACGGACCTGACTCACCACAAGGCTCCATTCAGTCTCCCAGAGGTCAGCGAAGGCTGCATTTTCTCACAGTAAAGACTGGCAAGTATCCAACATTTCATTGTGTGCTTGTTTGTTCAATTCACAGCTGAGACTACAAATATCAATCTTTCCTCAGTGTAGGACTTTTATTATTGCAGACAATACACAGGTTGCACTCTGCTGAGTGTCTAAATATCATTCGCCCACGATGTAGACATTGTATTACTGTGTCCAATGCATTGACTGTAAACTGATGTGTCCAAACTCATCCAGCTCAGACTGTAGACATTGCATTTCTGTGGTGTTGTATTAATGATGACAATATCCACATTGTGCACTACTGCAAGTCCAAATAATAGATATCCTACGCTGTAGCCATTGTATTACTGTACACAATGCATAACGGGCACATTTCTGAATGTCCAAATATCAGTTCGTTCCACTTCCAGTCGTCGTATTACTGTAGAAATTTTATAACTGTGGACAATATACAGACTACAAACAGTTAAGAGTCTAAATATCTGTTGCCCCACACTGAAGACGTTGTATCACTGAAGACTGATTTCAGTAATACACGTGCAAAGTATCCTGAGAATCCAAATATAATCTGTGCATATCAGCATGTGTGTGTGTGTGCGTCTCTCTGTGTGTGTCAGAGTGATTGTGCCTTCGTATGTACGGAAGTGTTAGTTTGTGAATGCATGTGTGAGAAAGAGCGTATGGACATGTGCACAGAGCCCAGCAGAGGGAGAATATTGATAGTAATGGTTTCTATGTGTTTGTATGAGCGTGAGTGCGTGTTTGTGTATATGTATGAGGATGAGTGTGTGTGTCTGTGTGTGTGTGTGTGTGTGTGTGTGTGTGTGTGTGTGTGTGTGTGTGTGTGTGTGTGTACGCACGTGTGTGTG
>NW_025965689.1:205634-233286 GCF_021869965.1 Rhincodon typus
GTGTGTGTGTGTGTGTGTGTGTGTGTGTGTGTGTGTGTGTGTGCACCTGTGTAGAAGGTGAAACTATGCTGAGTTTCAACATCTTTAATATATCCTTCCCAGAATGTAGAGATGCTCTATGGAAAAACTTACAAAAGGACAGTCACGTAATATCCCCTGACAGATTTGTAGAAATGAAACACATCCATTCATTCATCTTTCAATCCTATGTAGAAATCCTATATTCAGAGCCATGCAGTCCTAGAGCTCAGACACAGGCCCATCGGCCCAAACTGGTCCATGCCAACCAAAATGTCTTCCATGCTAAAAGCATTTCCCTGCAATTGACCCATATCCTTCTGTACATTTTTTATCCATTTAATCATCAAAATGCCTTCTCAAGGTTGTTACTGTAACCACCTTAACTACTTCTGCTGGCAGTTCGATCCATATGCATACCACTATCTGTGTAAAAAAGCTGCCCCTCAGGTTCACATTTATTCTTTCCCCTCTTACCTGAAACTTACATTCTCCAGTCCTCAATTCCATAACTCTGGGAAATAGATTGAGTGCACTCACCGTATCCATGCCTCCGATTGTCTCACCCTGGCCTCAGACTCCGACACTCGAAAGAAAATAATTCCTAGCTTCTCCAATCTTTCCCTATAGCTCAGTCCCTTTCGTTCTGGCAACATCCTACTAAATTTATTGTGCACTCTTTATAGTTAAAGAAAAAACGTCTATCCTATAGCGAGGTGACAAAAACTGAACTCAATATTTCAAGTGCAGCCTCACCAACGTTCTGTAGAATTCCAGCATAACTTCCAAACTTGTATACTCAGCGCCCTGACTGATGGAGGTCAGTGCGCCAAAGCTTTCTTTATTGCCCTGTTTACCTGTGTCTCGACTTTCAGAGAACCGTGGACCCGAACTCCAAGGCTCCACTACACTTCTTAAGGACATAACATTCACTATGAAACTCCTACCTTGATTTGCCTTTCCAAAATGAAACACCTCACACATATGTATATTAAATTCCATTTGTCATTTCTCAGCCCACTTCTGATCCAGATCCTGCTGCAATTTCTGATAACCTTCCTCACTGTCCATGATATCGCCTATTTTGTGTAATCCGCAAACATAGAATTCCTGCCTTGGACATGTCATCCAAATCATTGATATAGATAACAAACAGCAATGGGCCCTCGACCAATCCGTGAAGCACACCACTGGTCACAGGCCTCCAGTTCGGCAAGCATCCTAATACTCTCTACTTCCCACCATCAAGTCAATTGTGTATCCAAGTCGTCAGCTCTCCCAGAATTCCATTCGATCTAACTTTGCAGAACAGCCTATCATGTGGAACTTTAACAAACAACTTACTGAAATATATATAGACTACGTCTACCGCCCTGCCCTCATTAAACTTACTGGTCACTTCATCAAAGAACTCCAACAGATTTGTGAGGCATCATCTCCCACGCACGAAGCCATGCTGACTACTTCTAATCAAACAGTGTCTTTCTAAAGTTAGTAGGAACCGCCGATGCTGGAGAATCTGAGATGACAAGATGCAGAGCTGGATGAACACAGCAGGCCACGCAGCATCAGAGGAGGAGGAAAGCTGACGTTTATGGTCTGGACCCTTCTTCAGAAATTGGGGTTGGGAAGGGGATTCCGAAATAAATAGAGAGAGAGAGGCGGGGGCGGATGGAAGGTGGCTAAAGGAGCAGATAGGTGGAGAGGAGCCAGACAGGTCAAGGAGGCAGGGATGGAGCCAGTAAAGGTGAGTGTAGGTGGGGAGTTAGGATGGGCGTTGGTCAGTCAAGGGAAAACGGACAGGTCAAGGAGGCGGGGATGAGGCTGATAAGTAGGAGGTGGGGGTGGGGGTTGGCCAGTGAAGTGAGAGGAGCGGATAGGTGTGAGATAGGGTTGGTCAAGGCGGTGGGGACGAGCTGGGCTGGTTTTGGGTTGAGGTCGGGGGGTGAGGACGAGCTGGGCTGGTTTTGGGATGAGGTCGGGCGTGGGGGAGATTTTGAAGCTTGCGAAGTCCACATTGATATCAGTGGGCTGCAAGGTTCCCAAGCGAAATATGAGGTGCTGTTCCTGCAATCTTCGGGTGGCGTCGTTGTGGCACTGGAGGAGGCTCAGTATGGAGATGTCATCCAAGGAGTGGGAGGGGGTGTTGAAGTGGTTCGCGACTGAGAGGTGCAGTTGCTTGTTGCAAACTGAGCGTAGGTGTTCCACAAAGCGGTCTCCAAGCCTCCGCTTGGTTTCCCCAGAGTAGAAGAGGCCACAGTGGGAACAGCGGATACAATATACCACATTAGCAGGTGAACAGATGTTTAATGTGAAAGGTTTTCTTGGAGCCTGGGATGGGGGTGAGGGGGGAGGTGGAGGGGCAGGTGTAGCACTTCCTGCAGTTGCAGGAAAAGGTGCGAGGGGTGGTGGGGCTAGTGGGGAGTGTGGAGTGGACAAGGGAGAGAGCGGTCCCTCCGGAATGCAGATAAGGTGGGGAGGGAAATATGGCCTTGGTGGTGGGGTCAGATTGCAGTTGGCGGAAGCACCAGAGGATGATGTGGTGAATCTGGAGGTTGGTGGGGTGGTACGTGAGGACGAGGAGCATTCAGTTTTTGTTGTTACTGCGGGGAGGGATTTGAGGGATGCGTTGTGAGAAACGTGAGAGATGCGGTCGAGGGCATTTTCGACCACTGTGGAGGGACAGTTGCGGTTCTTGAAAAACGAGGACATCTGGAATGTCTGGGAGTGGAATGCTTCATCTCAGGAGCAGATGCGGCGGAGGCGAAGGAATTGGGAATAGGGGGTGGCATTCTTGCAGGAACTTGGGTAAGAGGTGTTGTATTCTATGTAGCTGTGGGAGTCAGTAGGCTTGAAATTTCCAGTTGGTTTCCAGGTGGTTGCCAGAGATGGAAACGGAGAGATCCAGGAAGTAGCGAGAGCTATCAGAGGTGGTCCAGGTGAACGTAAGGTTGGGGTGGAAGGTGTTAGTAAAATGGATGAACTGTTCAAGCTCATCGTGGGAGCACGAGGCGGTGCCGACACAGTCATCGACATAACGGAGGAAGAGGTTGGGAATGGAGCCAGTGTAGCTGCAGAAGAGGCACTGTTCCACATATCCAACAAAGAGGCAGGCATAACTTGGGCCCATGCGGGTACCCATGGCCACCCCCTTTGTCGGTAGGAAGTGGGAGGATTTGAAGGAGAATTTGTTAAGGGTGAGGACGAGTTCAGCTAAGTGGATAAGGGTGTCAGTGGAGGGGGACTGGTAGGGCCTGCGGGAGATGAAGAAGTGGAGGGCCTTTAGGCCATCTGCATGGGGAATGCAAGTATATAGTGTCTGAAAATTTATGGTGAAGATGAGAAGTTGGGGACCAGGGAATCGGAAGTTTTGGAGGAGGTGGAGAGCGTGTGTGGTGTCACGGACGTAGGTGGGGAGTTACTGGACCAGGGGGGAGAAAATGGAGTCGAGTTAAGTGGAGATGAGTTCGGTGGGGCAGGAGCAGGCGGAGACAATGGATCGACCAGAGCAGTCGGGTTTGTGGATAAATGTATGCATATATTATCCCTGAGAAAATTCTAAAGTAGCTTACCTAGCACAGATGTTAGACTTATTGGTGTATAGTTCGCAGGTTTTTCTTTGCAGCACTTTGTGAATATGGGCACAACATTCACTAACCTCCAGTCTTCGGGGTCCTCACCCGTGGCTAACAATGTCACATACGTATCAGCCAGGGCCCCCGCAATTTGTTCTCTAGCCTCTTGCAGTGTTCTTGGATATAACTTGTCAGGACCAGGAGATTTATCCACCTTCGTACTTTCTAATACTTCCAACACCTCCTCTACTGTGGTATGGACTGACCGAGTATATCATCATTAACGTCTCCATATTCCCAAGCCTTCGTGTCTTTCTCCATGGTAAAGTCAGAGGAGAAAAAATCATGTAGGACCTTATCCATCTCCTACTGTTCCAAACATATATGACCTCTTTTGTCCTTGAAGTGTCCTTTTCTCTCAGTAGTTATTCTGTTTTTGTTTTCCCTTTAAAATTCATAAATAATCTCTTTCAATTCACCCTAACCTTCTCAGCCAAAGCTATGACGTTTCGCCCTCCTGATTTCCTTCTTCAATAAGCTCCTGTACCCCCTTGGACTTCCAGCGATTGTCTTGATTCCAGATGCCTGTACCTATGCCATTCCTCCTTCTTTGTTCTGGTCAAGGACACAATATCTCTTGTCATCCAGGGTTCACAACTTTTGCCAACCTTGCCCTTCACCCTCGCAAGAACATTTAGAACTTGAACTCTAGCTATCAAACTTTTAAAGGCCTCATACTTGCCGGAAGTCCCTTTACCTGCAAACAAACTACTCCAATCAACTCCTCCAAGCGCCTGTCTACTGCCAGCAAAATTTAGGACATAAACCTATGGACCAGATTTGTCTCTCTCCATAACTATTCTAAAATTAATAGAGGTTTGGTCACTGGTACCAAACTGTCCCCCTACTGTCACCTCAGTCACCTGTCCTCCTTATTTCCCAAAAGAAGGTCGGGTTTTGCCCCTTCCCGAGGAGGACCCTCTATATACCGCTTGAGGAAACTTTCCTGACAACATTTAGCAAATTCCACCCAATCTAAGTCCGTTACACTGCGGCAATTCCAGTCTATGTTAAGAAAATTAAGATCCCCCACTGTGACAACTCTATTTCTCTTGTAAGCCTCCCCAGTCTCCCTGCATATTTGCTCCTCTAATTCCGCCTGACTATTTTGAGGCTTAAAGTATAACCCCAATTAGTCCACCATCCCCTTCTTATTTCGTATCTCCACCCACAAAACTTCACTGGATGATCCGTAAGTGCTTTTCATCTCTGAAAACTGCTGCGATTGTACCTTTAATCAAAAATGCAACTCCTGCTCCCCTCTTTCTTTCATTTCTGTCCCATCTACAGCACCGGCACCCTAGAACATTAAGCTGAAAGTCCTGTCCCCCTCATAGCCATGTTTCTACAATGCTTATAATATCCCAGTCCCACGTACTTATTCATGCTGTGCATTCATCAACCTTACCTGTCATCCCTCTTTCTTTGAATTAGATGCAATTTATCCAACCAGCTTTCCTCGCTAACTGTCCTTTTCCAGCCTGACCTTTCTTTTCAACTTGCTATTTCTCATTAATGTTTCTCTTTCCAGCCTCGCAATTGCCTCCCCGTTTTTGAGGGTCCCATCTCCCTGCTAATCCAGTTTACAAACCCTCCCTTGTAGAACGAGCAAATCTGCCCACCAGTATATTGGTCCCCCTCTAGTTCAAATGCATCCTGTCCCTCTTGAACAGTTCACCTCTGCCCCATAAAATATCTCAATGATCCACGAACCTGAATCCCTGTCCCAGGCATCAATTCCTTAGCCATACATTCATCTGCCATATCCTTCTCTTCTTACCCTGTCTAGCAAGTGGCACTAGAAGTAATCCGGAGATTACCACTGTTGAGTTCCTGGTTTTTAACTTTACTCTTTCTTACCTCTCAATAATTACTCCACAGGACCTCTTCCTTATTTCTACCTGTGTCATTTGTGTCAACGTGCACAATGCCTTCTGACTGCTCATCCTCTCCCTTGAGAACGTTCTGCAGCTGCTCCGAGACGTCCTGGACACTGGCACCCGGAAAGCAAAACACACCGTCTTGGATTCCCGTTTGTGGTCACAGAGGCTCTTGTCTGTCTCCGTAGCTATGGAGTCTCCTATCAGTAAGGTCCTGTTTACCTTTACCCTTTCCTGTTGTTCCTCAGAGCCAGTCATGGTACCACCGACCTGGCTTCTGCTGCTTTTCACTGGTCAGTCATTCCCTGCAACAGCAACCAAAACAGTATGCTTGTTTTAAAGGGGAATGGCCACAGGGAATTCCTGCAATTTCTGCCTACTCGCTTCTGCTTTCCTGGTGGTCAGCCAGCTACTGTCTGCCTGTACCTTATTTGAGCCCGCCTCTCTAAAACTCTTATCTACGATGTGCTCATCATCTCGGATGTTCCTGACTGCATCCACCTCCAGCCCCAACTCCCTCACATGGTGTCCCTGGAGCTGCAGATGGGTGCACGATCACAGGTATAGTGATCAGGGACTACAGAAGTCTCCCTGAGCTCCCACATCCTGCAGGCGAAGCATTCCACTACCCTACCTACCTTCTCAAAAGCTCTAAACTAAAGTGGGAAGTTAAGCAGACTTTACCTGAGCTTACCTGTACTTTTTGCTGAGCTAATGCTCTTTAGCCATGGCCTTGCTTCTCACTCTGCTACCAACATTTTTTTTCAGTAATATGACTCTCTCCCCTTATTGGTTCAGAGAAGAAGTGAGGAACGGAAACATTACAGTGATTTATTGTTTGAAGCTTAAGCACTCCTTGAAACCAGACCCAGGTGGATCCACTCTTCAGTGCAGGTGACTGCTTCCAGGCTGTAATCGATGCTCCAAAATAATGCCTCTCCCTCTCAGTCGCCCTCTACTGGACTCATTATGCAAGCCTCCTAACTTTCATTGTTATTTTATTTTCAGTAAAACTTCTGTTCATTTGTGTAACAAACGTGTAAACTTCTGTTCATTTGTGTAACAAACATCTAAGGAACGTTCGATTAATCCCAGAGATAAGGGCTTGTCTTATGAAGAGAGACTGAGCAGTTTAAGATTGTACGCTCTTTGGAAGTTTGACAAATGATGGGAAACTGCTTGAGATGTATAAAATGCAAAAGGGAGTTGAAAAAGTCGAAGCAGAGAAGATGTCATAGTTTCAGGACAAGGAGTGGCAGACTTAAGCAGAGATGAGGAGAAACTTCTCTTCTGAATCTGTGAAATTCATATTATATATTGCAGTGAATGTCTGGAAATGAGTAACTTTTTTTTTAGGAGACATACTGATTTTTAATTAGTAACAAGTTGAAGAGAGCGGGCAGCAAAGTGGAGTTGAGAGCGAGGTGAGATCAGCAATGATTGTATTTAATTGTGTCGCAGTCCTGAGGGGCTGAATGGCCTAGTCCAGCTAATATTTCTTGCGTTTTTAATGAAGGGTATGAGTCAGTGAGGTTGTGTGAAAGTGAGGCATTGTGCTGTCGTTGTAGATTGACACAGGAGGAAGAGTGTAGGATAGACAAAAAGTCAAATACACAGACAGGAGAAAAGACAGAGAGAGAGAGGGAGAGAGACGGACAGACAGGCAGAAAGAGACAGTCAGGAAGAAAGAGAAACAAAAAGAAAAACAGACACAGATCGATCGAGGAAGAGACAGAGTAAGAAATGAATATAAAACGCAAAGAGACGCACAAGTGAGTAAGGAAGAGAAAAACAGTGATACAAAGAGAGAGGACGAGAGGAAGACGAGGAAAGTCAGAATTACAGACACACAGACAGGTTTGAGAGAGAGCATAAAACATAGAGAATAGAAGGAGCATATAAAAGGACAGCACAGTCGAGGCCCTTCGGCCCATGAAATTTGTGCTGAAATATTATCCTTCTCTAAGATCAAACATCCCTGCATACACTATATTTTACTATTATCCATGTGCCTATCGGACAGTCACTTAAATGTCCCTAATGTATCTGACTCCACGACCACCGCTGGCAGCGCATTCCATACACCCACCTTGTCTGTTTGTAGAACCTACCTCTGACATCTCCCCCATACGTTCCTCCAATCCCCTTAAAATTATGCCCCCTCATAAAACTCATTTCCTCGCTGGGAAAAAGTCTCTGGCTATCCACTCTATCTATGCCTCACGTCATCTTGTACACCCCTATCAAGTCACCTCTCATCCTTCTTCGCTCCAATGAGAAAAGCTCCAGCTGCCTCAACCTTTCCTCATAAGACCTGCCCTTCAGTCCAGGAAGCATCCTGGGAAATCTCCTCTGCACCCTCCCGAAAGCTTCCACATTCTTCCTATGATGAGGCAACCAGAACCGAACACAATATTCTAAGTGTGGTCAAACCACAGTTTTATCGAGCTGCAGCATAATCTCGCGGCTTTTAAACTCAATTCCCCTGCCAATGAAAGCCAACACACCATATGCCTTCTTAACAACCCTATCAACTTGGGTAGCAACTTTGACGGATCTATGGACGTGGACCCCAAGATAACAGTCAAGAATCACACCATTAACCCTGTACTCTGCATTCAAATTCGACCGTCAAAAATGAATCACTTCACACTTTTCCTGGTTAAATTCCATCAGCCACATCTTTGCCCAGCTCTTCATCCTGTCAATGTCCCGTTGCAATCTACAACAGCCCTCCACACTATCCAAAACCCCACCAGCCTTTGTGTCATCTGAAAACTTACTAACCCACCCTTCCACTCCCTCTTCCAAGTCACTTATAAAGATCACAAAGGGCAGAGGTCCCAGAACAGATCCTTGTGTAGCACCAATCGTCACCGAGTTCCAGGTCGAATGCTTTCCATGTACTACCACTCTCTGTCTTCTATTGGGCAGCCAATTCTGTATCCAGACAGCCAAATTTTTCTGAATCCCATGCCCCCTTACCTTCTGAATGAGCCTACCATGGGGGACTTTATAAAATGCCTTGCTAAAATCCATATACACCACATCCACTGCTCGACCTTCATCAATGTGTTTTGTCACATTCTCAAAGAATTCAATAAAAATTTGTGAGGCTTGACCTGCCCCTCACAAAGCCATGCTGACTATTACTATCTCTCAGAATCCGGTCCAATAATTTGCCCGCCAAAAGTAAGACTGACTGCTCTGTGATTCCCAGGATTATCCCTATTCCTTTTCTTTAACAAGGGATTAACATTTGAGTCCCTCCAAGCATTTGATACTACTCCAGTGTACAGCGAGGACGCAAAGATCACCCGCAAAGGCGCAGCAATCTCATCCCTCGCTTCCCGTAGCAACCTTGGGTACATACCATCTGGTCCAGGGAACTTACCTATCCTAATGTCTTTCAATATTTCTAGAATATGCTCCTTCCTAACATTGACGTGTTCGAGCATATCAGCCTGTTTCAATCTATCCTCGTAAATGACAAGGTCTCTCTCACTTGTGAATACTGAAACAATGTACTCATTAAGGATGTACCCTAACTCCTCAAACTCCACGAACAAGGTCCCTCCACTATCACTGATCAGCCCTACTCTCACTCTGGCCATCCTCTGTTTCTCACATAAATATAGAATGCCGTGGGGTTTTCTTTAATCCTACTACTCAAGGTTTTTTCATACACCCTTCTAGCTCTCCTGAGTTCATTCTTCAGTTTCTTCTGAACTACTTTGTAACCCTCTAGACCCCTGTCTAATCCTTGCTTCCTCAACCTTAAGTAAGCTTCATTCTTCCTTTTGACTAGATGTTCCACAATCCAGCATTCGTAGCAAGTTCTCCCCAAACAGCCTCTACATTTCTGTTGTGCATTTCCCTGAGAATATCTGTTCCCAATTTATGTTCTGCAGTTCTTTCTTAAAAGCACTTTAATTCCACCTGCCCCAATTAAATACTTTCCCATATCGTCTGCTCCTATCCCTCTCAATGACGATAGTAAAGGTCAGGGAGTTCTGATCACTATCAAAAATGCTCTTCCACCAAGAAGTCTGAAACCTGGCCTCGTTCGTTGCCAAGCACTAAATCCAATATGGCCTCCCCTCAAGTCGGCCTATCCGCATATTGAGTCGGAAATCCTTTCTGGATACACCTGACAAAATCTGCTCCATCCAAACTATTTGCTCTTAAACAGTTCCAGTCTATATTAGGGAAGTTGAAGTCACCCATGACAACAACCCTATTACTTCTTCACCTTTCCAAAATCTGTCTCCCAATCTGTTCCTCAGTGTCTCTGTTGCGCTTGGGGGGTCTATAGAAAACTCCCAATTAAGTGACTGCTACTTTCCTGTTTCTGATTTCCAGCCATACTGACTCAGTAGACAAACCCTCATTGACGATCTCCCTTTCTGCAGCTGTGATACAATCCCTGATTAGAAATGCCACTCTCCCACCTCTTTTAACTCTCTTCCTATTTATTTTGAAGCATCTAAACCCCAGAACATCCAACAGCCATACTTGCTCCTGTGTTATCCAATTCTCTGTAATGGCCACAACATCGTAGCTCCAAGTACTGAACCATGCTCTAAGTTCGTCACAGATTTTCCTGATACTTATTGCGTTAAAATAGACACACTTCAACCGATCGCACTGACTGCAACTTTGCCCTATCAACGAACTATCCTTTCTCAAAGACTCTCTGCAAGTTGTATCTGCCCCTGTCCACCTGCTTACCAACCCTTTGATCCGTAGCTGCGGTTCCCAACCCCCTGCCAACTCGTTTAAACCGTCCCCAAGAACACTAGCAATACTCCCATCCAGGATATTGGTGCCCCTCCAGTTCAGGTGCAACCCATCCCTCTTCTACAGGTCCCAACTTCGCTAGAAGGTATCACAGTGATCCACATACCTGAAGTCCTCCGTCCTACACCAGCTCTGTAGCCACGTGCTCAGCTGCACTCACTGTCTATATCTAGCCTCACTACCCGTGGCACTGGTAGTAAACCTAAGAATACTACGCAGCTCGTCCTGCCTTTTATCTTAAAACCTAACTGCCTATATTCACTTTTCAGATCCTCATACCTTTGCTTAACTATGCCAATGGCACCGATATGTACCACAACTTTTGGCTGCTCACCCTGCTCCTTAAGAACCCTGTTGACTCGATCTGAGACATCCCTGACCCTGGCATCTGGGAGGCAACATACCATCCTGGAGTCTAGTTCACGACCACAGAATCTCCTGTCTATTTCCATAACCATTAAATCTCCTACCACTATCACTCTCCTATTCTCCCCAATTCCCTTCTGAACCACAGCACCAGGCTCAGTGCCAGAAACCTAGCCGCTATGACGTTCCCCTGGTAGGGCGTCGCCCTAACAGTATCCAAAGCATTCTAGTTATTATTGAGGGGAATGGCCACAGGGGATCCCTGCACTATCTGCCTGTTCCAGTTCCTTCTCCAAACGGTCATCCAGCTACCTTCATCCTGTAACTTGGGTGTGACAACCTCCCTTGAATTCCTGTCTATACCTGAAGGCTAATCCCTTAGCCTACCAAATGATCTGGAGTTCATTCCGCTGCCACTCTAGTTCCCTAACTGAGTTGGAGTCGGCTGCAATTCTCGCAGGTGAATTCAAAAGGGACACTAGCAGTGACGCTTACCTCCTACGTCCTACAAGAGGAGCATGTTACTGCCCTAGCTTCCATCCCCACTACTCTAGATTACCAGAAGAGATTAAGAGGGAGGAGGAAAAAAGTCTTACCTTACCGACCCTTCAAACAGACGTTTTTTTTTTGGTTAGAGGACGAGGGTGGGCGGGAGACACTATACTTCTGGTGTTTCAGGTTTAGCCGCTGGCTGAAATTAATTGTCATTTTAAGAACGTGTTGGACTTTACGATATGTGGTCAGCATGTACGAGTTGGAACAACCAGGCTCTTTCCATGTTGTCCAACTCTATGACTCGATAAAAAAAAGTCATAGATTAAAGCAGCAGTGACAGTGTAGATCCGAGTATCATTAAATAACATAAATCAGGGAGGAATGATAAACCATAACTGTTCGGACTGGAAGAGTCGATGGTAATATTCATCGGGGATTAGGATTAATTTAGATTCTCCTGACATTGACCTGAGAGCAGAAGATTAATAATTCCAGTAGGGCTGGATGTCCTGCATCCAATCAATGAATGCAGGCCTGCCATGATTCATGGGAAGGCATGTGAATCATGCTTTATGAGTCATTTATGGCAAAGAAACGATCGCTGTGCCCATCGAGTTCGTGCAGACTCTCACAGGTAAATCAAACCATGCCCACTCATACATAATCTTTCTGGAGGATGACTTTGTTCGAATAACCCTCCACGTAGCATCATACTTTGTTAGGATTCCACCAGCCTCTTGAACAGCAAGTTCAATGTTATTACTATGAGCAATCTAATTTAGGAAAAGTTAACGGCCAAACTCCATCCTCAATTCTCTTGTCCCAAATCATCAAACGTTACTTGTCAACTAGTCAACCCAAATCTGGACATCGTTTATCTCTTGCTGCATTCGACAACATTTCATAATCTGAGCATTAACAAATAGTGTTGAACCTTGTGCAACAAGATATACATCATAAAACATTGTAAGCGTTTTACTTTATTCTGCTTCAGAAGTAATGAATTGAAAGGTATTAACTATACCTGTGTGTTCGGGGGCTTTACTTGATGTCAGTCTCAATGGATCCTAACTGGGGCACTGGAGAGTTTACCTCTTCTATTAATAATGGATTTCCCTCATTACATTAATCCAAGCTGTCAGTGGTAACATTATCTGCTGTACTACAAGGGTTCAGCGGCTCTAGCCAAGGGGAAAAGAGAGAAAAGAAAGACTATCTGAAAATAATACGCTTGGATATTCCAATCAGATAGAATCTTTGAGCAACGGGCTGGAATATTGCAACAAAAAAATCAGAATCTGTCAACAATATGTGGGGATTTCAAACGAGTGTATTGGAAATCAGAGCAAATGGTTAGAATATTGAAAAAAAAAGGAGACTTTGAGAAAGATGTTCAATGTTGAATGTTAGAACAATATATCAGAATTTATGACAATTGACTACAGTGGTTCAATCATGGACAAGGATTTATTCAGTGCGCTTTATGTGTTATCTACAAATTCTGAACGGCTATTAGCATTAGATCGGATTTATTTTACAATTCACATTATTCAAGCAGTTTACTATCCCATCCTCGCGATCATTGGTGTCCCTGGTAAACCCATCTTTTAGCAAGATGTTCAATGTATCATGTTGTACGACGTTTGTGTTTTCTCCAGTAGATAATTAAAACCATGCTTCTTGAAGTTCAGTGTCAGAGAACAAATCAGGCTGTTTGTTACTCTTGCAACCTCTTAGGCCTGAGTTGAGTTCCGAACAGGCCCACTCCGACTTCTAAAGCCAATTCTATTCAACCTGCCTGCTGAGGGAATGGTTATCTATGACTTTGTTAAATGCATCCCATCATATTGCAAAACTAACTGTCATTGAAGTTAAAAGCTTCGTTGTCCACTTACCATCAAATACAAGTTGCCAGTGACCTACCACTCACCATTTTTTGTTCACTTTACGCCAACATGTATCCTATCAAGTAAATGAACCCTGTCATCTATCCCCCATATGACTGAAAACTTTATCTATTTCACTTTACAAACTCCGGCATTGAAGTGAGTTTCCTGTATTTCTTCTTGATCGCGATTTTGGATATTACACTATTACACTTACTGTTGTTGAAGCCTCAATACATCACATAGTTAGGGATAATGACCAATTACATTTACCATGACCTGCACAGAAACTCATGTTGATCACCTCTTGAATCAGGGAGCATGACCACCTGAATGTGTTAAATGGACATCCTGTTTACTATGTACATTCAGCTGCACGAGGAATTACCTCAAATGTTTCTTAATAAGAACTAAAATTTGAATTGGCTGTAAGGAACATCCGATATATTTCTGCTATTGCACTGTTGTGGGGTCATTGTGCATGGTCTTTCAATTTGCTTTATTGTCAGCTAACATATACATGAAGGGAGATGAGAAGATGTGTTGATACCTCTCTGGACAAGGATATGTAGAATTCTGAAGTGTGGAAGCAAACCAATCAGCCCATCGAGTTCAAATCAATCCTCCAAAGACATTCCCACCCCGATCAGTCCGCCACCCACTAACCCTGCATTTCCAACGGTTAATCCACCTAGCCTGCAAGACCCGGAAACTATGGGCAATTTAGCATGGCCAAACCACCTACCCTGCACTGTGGGAGGAAACTGGAGTACTCAGAGGAAACGTATGCACAGAGAGGTAGTTTCCAGAGGGCTTAATCAAACCCAGGTCACTGGCACTGTGAAGCAGCAGTGCTAACCCCTCTGCCAACATGCCACCGGGAACGTTAGTTACAGATCATCTGAATGCAATACGGCAGGAAAATGAATTAAATATAGTAGGTTTCTGTGAGAAGCAACAAGGATAGAGTCGTTGCATTCCACACCCAGAATTTCCAGGATTTTTTTTTCTAATTAGTACCTCACCCAGAGTGAAACGAGAGGGGATATCTATCTGATGAAGTGTTCATAAATTTGTCCCAAAGTCATGTGGTCTTAAGCAAGCATGAGGATAATTTATTAAGTACTTGCTGATGAAACATTTTTGTTCTCATTATATTATAGGGCACTGGTATCATAAATAGTGTAATATTAAATGTATATCTCTGGATATAATTTATAAGGTTGTGTTCCCTGTGTTACTAAAACTGGGTTGGTTTTTCTCAGAGCAATGGAAATTGAGAGGGGCCTTGATTGAGATGCATAAAATTATGAGTTGTGTAGGTAGGGTAGAATTAATTAAATTTACGCCTTTCATTGCGGATCAATGATCAAGGGCATGGGTTTAATTTGAGTGGCCGATGATTTCAGGAGATGTGAGGAAAAATGCATTTTCATTTAGACAGTGGTAGGAATCTGAAACTCATTGCTTGTAAAGAAGTTAAAGGAAGAAACTCTCATAATATGTAAGATATATTTAGTTGTGCACTTTTCATGCCAAACTATAGTGCTGGAAAATGTAATTAGAATACTTATGAAGTTGATTTTGACTGAAGTGGATGTGAAGGTAAAAGGAACTTTAACAGTGCTGCAGATCTGTGGGAATCTATTACTATGACGAAAACACATGTAGTGCAGGTACTCACACAGAGTTTGAAGAAGGGAATTCCATGCTCTTGAAACAGTGACAGTGTAGCAGCGGCTGGTACAGGTCCAAGCCAATCTGAACAGTTGTTTGGAAGCAAACTTGTATTTAGTCATGTTTCATTATTTTTTCTCAACTGTTACATGCTGATCAGAGATGTGGAGTGCTGGTAAGTTTTTGTCAAATGAGATTAGTTGATTTTCTACAGTTCGTCTTGTCTTTGTAAGCACGCTGCATCAGTCTTCGATGGTTGAAATGTTAAAGGTCACACATGCTGTGCCACTTCTGAATGCAGTTTTTGTTTTTCTGAATTTATTCAGATTCTTGAGCGTTGTTGGATATATATTCATCCAAGCATGTAAAGTTTATTCCATCAGATTTTTGACTCTGTCTTATGGATTTTGACCAAAATTGAGGTGTCAGAAGATGACTTACTGACGGTACAACAAATAGCTGTGTTTGCAATCATAGCAATTCGATGATTTGCCCAGCTCAGACTTGGCTGTATCTTTACATCCAAAATGTTGATAGTGGGTTTCAACGACTGTAATACTATTGAAATTACAATCGTGACTGTTAAATTCTCTCGTGATGGAAATGGTAATCGCCCAGTATTTGTGAGGTGCTAAGTTGTCTCCAACAAAATAGGAAATCTGGATGCCGGTCAGGTCTTCCAACATATTATCTGGTTCTGCTGTATTGTTTTTCTCAGTTTACCATTGTACTTATCATTGTGCAGTTATCAGAAAATATCCCCACATTTTACCTTTCCATGTAGGTGAAGTCCACTAGTGAAACAATTGAAGATGGTTGGTTCAAGTGCACTATCCCGAGGAGGTCCAGCAGAGATGTCTCAAGACTGTGATGACTCCAGTGTTATCTCTGACTCCAGCATCTACAGTTCTTACTATCTCGATGTTCCTTTGTGCTACGCATCCTACTACAGCAAATAAAGGGTTTGATCTCTGACTATCCTTGACACGGGTTTCACTTGAGGTCCTTGTAGCTATGCACTGTGAAATAATGCTTTCCTTTCAAATGCAATTAATGTACACTGATTTGCTTCCATTTTCATCTTTGTACTCAGAATTTTACGAGATCAGAAATTGAATAATCACCTCAGAAACAAAATTGAGCCTCAGAGTGCTCGTAACTTCTGCAGAACTGTTGTTTGATAGCTCCATCAACAGCAACTTCTATCACTTTGGTAATGTTCAGGAAAAATACATAGGGCGTTTGCTGGATGTGGTTTTATCATTTCACTTCTTGCATACAGCAGAAAATTGAACTTATTTTTTCACAAGAAATGGAGGACATATATCAGTGTTGCATATGTAACTCTGTCAGTTTTGTTATTGGCAGAGATATGTTTGAAGCATGACAGCCTCAATGTATGAAGATTATCAGAACTCCACGCATTCACATATTTCTGGATGTCAGGTGAGGTGAAACTAATTGCTGGAAAATTGGAATATTTGATATAGAGGACTTCAGCAGAAAGCTGACATAAAATATACATTCAACAAATGTTGCTGAGACTGGTTGCAATTGTTTTACTTGTCCAACGTAGAGATGTTCTTTGTATCACAAACGTTGATACTGGGCATGTTTGTGGAAACTGTTCTTTTAATTAGCTCCTAATTTTTTGGAACTACTAACTTCTGTATTGGCACTGTGCAAGAGTTGCATTTCATCTCTTATTTGTCGATTGCATCATTATAATTGGTGAATGCAGAATTGGTGAATGTTTGACATATAAGCAATCCTGCGTTCACATTCCAACAGATTACCATGTGATTGTGAGTTATGTACTTCTTATGACCTCCTGCAACTCATGTTACCAATGATGATCTGGCTTCTTGGTGCTAATATTAACGTAGTTAATATGATGGTACACTTGAACTTTAGTTTTTTTTTTTCTGCTGCTGAAGCCCCACAACCTCATATTTGGCTAGTTCTGATTTGCTACATCTGTTTAAAAACTACCACATGACAACGCAGTAGGGCAGCACAACACTCCAAATTCGATCCTCACTGTGATGACCGTATTGTAACTTCACAAGAATAGTGTAATAGACAATCCTACTGACGCATTCAATGTTGGATGGATCACCAAAATTTGGATTAGTGAAAGAAGAGAGGTCAAGTAAGCTTCCTTTATGCTGCTTCATTGATGCTTCATCATCACGGATCAGCTACTCTTCCCAGTCAAAGTAATTCACGCTAATGCCAGTACCACTCTGGGTTGCAAACGAAAGCAGACCAGCAACCATCGACTTCTCCTACCCCACTATTCTACCCATGCTCGACACAATACTGCATGGGCCTCGAATTCTTCTACATCATTCTCTGTCATCAGCATAATTACCAGATTTTTTTTTATTCTAGATGCAATCAGTTCGAAAGAAGAGTAAATTGATTCAAAACATTGCATCTTCTCCATAGTTAAATGTAGACATGTGAATTTCTCAATCAATTTCTGTTTTTGTTTCAGGTTTCCAGCATTGACAAGTTTTTTTTTATTTCAATGTTCACCTGTCCTTGCTTTACTCTGGTCCTTGCACTACGTCACCACTGCATTTCCCCAGTGCAACCGTTGGCTCCAACTGCATTCAGACGTCACCCACAAACACAGGACCAATCCACGCAGACTCAGTCCTCTCCACTTCCAATTCCAGTCTCACAGTCTTGAAGCACACCCAGTATCTCCCACATCCCTTCAGTACCTCGCATCAATGCACAATAGTTTCCATTTACATCACACTGGTTCCTGTCCTGTCACAAAAGGATCTCATCTGGAACATGAGCTGTTCCCTTTTCTAACGTCTCACAGCACCATCAAAGGAATGAACACACATCAATCCCATATTATCCCCAGCTGCCATGCATCTGGACCCGCTCTACATTTCTTGGATGAACAATGACGTTCAGAAACTTCAGCAGTCTGTTCTAAATCTAAATCAACAACAGTGTGCCAATCCACGATTTGTGTTACCCCATTCCTCCACTCAACACCACACTCCTGGAAAAACGAACTAAATGCTTTAATTCTAGCGCCGTTTAAACAAGGTACTGCTGGATGCTGGAAATCAGAAATAATAAAAAAAAAAAAAACACGAATTGCTGGAAAGAAAGAAAACAAAACTCATCACGTCTGGCAGCATCTGTGGACAGAAATCAATTCTGAAGAAGTGTCACTGGATACGAAACATTAATTCAACTTTCTCTTCACAGATGCTACCAGTTGTATTTTTCCAAGAAAGTTCTGTTTTTGTTACATCAGTTCTAGTTCGCATTCACAATTCTAAATTGCCCTGACCATTTTGTCTCTCCTTTGAATGATCCGTTTGTCACTTTTATAATTCTCTTTGCATCCCCCTAACTTGCTATATAGTTCCCTAACTCACTATCTCTCAGTCACTTTCCATGTTGCAACCATGCAAGTTACAGTTCAAAATTTATCCACATATGTCACGCTAACAACGTGAAATGTATGTCGTCCAGTCTCAAGCTTCCACTCCTCTTTTCTCCCTATTCGCCTCTGCCAGACCTCCAAATTTTCACTGCCAACCACAGCCTTTGCTTACTCCCTTTCAGAGCTCTCATTACCCCAGAATATCTGTTTCTTGACTTTTTCCGCAAACATGCCTATATCATTTCCACCCTTCCTTGTTTACTGGAATTTACCTTCAACCTACTCTCTCCTTCACACTGTCATATAATTCCTGGTACTTCTTTTATTTTTATTCAGTTTAATTCATTACAACCAGTTCAAGACATTTCTGAAGCATAAGATAACCAAAACTTTGACAAACTATGAAATGTTGCTTTGAATGATAAATCTGATATTTCCTGCTTATTTTCCTTGTTCACAGTTAATATATTGACCATCAGAATCATCTCTAGGGGAAAGTGTGGACTCTCGGAATGTATCAGTTACTACTTGATAGGCATGGCATCGGCGGACTTGTTGGTTGTTGTCGTTGATCTAATATGGAGACACATACCAATATCTTATCCACAAGAGTTCAATTTTATGAAGTCCACTCCCGTTTTTAACCTTCATGCTGTCGTGCTTTACACAGTCAATGACTGTTCTGTATGGTTTACCGTCACTTTCACATTCAATTAATTTGTGGTCATTTGTTTCCAGAAGTTGAAAAATCTATATTGCACTGAGAAAACTGCAACTGCTGTCCTGTCTACAGTCACTATTTTGAGTTGCTTAAAGAATATATTCTGGTACTTTATCTTAACCGATCAATATGCAATGTTTAATGATACTTAGTTTTGTGATTTTCAAGAATATATTTGGTATTTTCCAGTCTGGGTTGCAATAGAATTTTTCCATTATGTTATAACTCCGGAATTACCTTTTGTCCTGATACTTCTACTAAATGCTTAAACTGTTAGACACATTTTCGTGAGCAGTCGAGCCCGCAGGAGACTCCGGGTTGTGAAAAGGGCAGAGAACGTGAAAGATGCAGAGATGGAGAGTTGAAGGAAATCAATCATTTTACTGTTCGTCATTTCAGCATTTATCATCTTGCCGTGGGCAATGATAATGTTTTATTCTATATGGCACTGGATTTGGGATTTGGGGTATTACACGATCGTTTTGAATCTGTCTGTGCAGGATGTTCACGCTGCAACTCCTGAGTTGTTGCACAGATACTTGTATTTATGCCGTAACACAGACAAAGTTGAGACAGCAGTTGACAGATATTCTGATATATCCCTTTACAGCAGTTATTCAATTCGTTCAACGTTGCAAAGAATGGGATCACTAACGGCATCAGATATTATCTTAGTTCATTTCTTATTTTATCTTTCCATGTGGGACGTTCTGTTGTTATGGAAACAGAACAGGGAGTGGCCTATGACTGAGCTGAAAGAATATGGTCATGGATTGTCACTATGGGGTGGATTAGTGTACAGTTCTGGCACCCTGATGCCACAATTTTCTTATCTCACTGGAGGAAATAATATCATAAGAAGAGTCAACACTAATATGATGAAACTGAGTGTCTATCACAATAATCACCACTAAAGACAAGATGTTGAGATACTTCAGAACGACGCTTCAACATGTAATTAATCCTTTTCTTCAATCTGCTATTAACCTGTGTAATGTTGTACAAATATATTTCGAGCCTAGTACCCTTTATACTGCTTTCGAATCCCCAGGCTTTCTTTTGGTCCTTTGCATTACATTCCAGTGCTAAAAAATCCATTCTAAGCTTTACCAAACTTTAAGGCATATGTGATCATTGGTCGTACTTTATAATAATTTACGACAACTAGTAATGTTGTATATACTGCTGTGATGCATTTTTAATGTTCATAATAATTTGTTAAGATATCATAAAGTATTATATGATTACAATCCATTAACACTGCAAATAACATTATATAGCCGACAGCAATTATTCCTTAAAATGTATATTTGTTCATGAATTGTGAATGTTTCATAACATATGACACCGTTTTGAGGTATTTTAGAAATGTTCACAGTCTTTAATATTCATTGTCATATAGATCGAGGCCACACAAAAATAAAAGAAAGTGATGATCTTTTGACTCATTACATCGACTCTGGTCAAAAAGAAATACCTCACTATTCTCATCCAATTTTCCAGCACTTGGCGCAAAAATACTTCTTAAATGTTATGACGGTTTCTGCCAGGATGAAACTTACTTACAGTGATGTTCAGATTCCCACAATCCTCTTTTAAAAACCGTTTCTCCTCTAAGCCTTCTGTCCCTTCCCTTAAAGCTATGGCTCCTAAATATTGATTGCTCCATCAAGAGGAAAGCTTTCATCATGTCTACCCTGTCTATGCCATTGATTTTTTTTTTAATATTTGAATCATGCTTCTCTTAATGTCTTCTCATTTAAAGAAAACTACGACTGTCCATCTAATCTCTGTTCATTACTACAACTCTCCAGCTCAGCCGAATACACTGATAAATATTCTCTGCACATTCTGCAGGGCTGGAGCATCCCTCCGATAAAGTAAATTCCAACACTTTTAACACTTTAGCTTTCACCTAACTAACGGTTTTAAAACTTCAAACGTACTCCCCTGAACTTAACTTCCATATCAAGAATGTCATTGTGAAATCTTGCAATGTTTCACAAAACATTATAATTATTTTTTCATTCCCTGTATACACAATGAGCATTCTTAATATTCTAAATAATCCCCAGAATGTAACAGAAGACATAATGATATCAAACAGTTAGCAATAATTAATTGAAAGCAAAAAAAAAATCACATCTTCCTTCAACTGAAAATCTTCGATCTTGTAACAGTAAAAATTCTACTTGATTACACTTGTCTGTGGAGAAGTCATGTTCCACTGGGATAAGTTTTAGGTTGCTTCTTGTCTGTCATTTTGACAATAATTTAGGTGAGATTAAAGAAGGCAAGGTTAATAAATTTGTGGATGACACTTCAAGGTTTCCTTTTCTCGGGCAATTCCACAACAAACAGGTGCCCCAATATATGTTGCTTACACTGCAGCTGCTGCATCGTCGACACAGCTGTAGCCTGGAAGACATAGAAGGAGAAGAAGAAGAAAAAAAGAAAAACACAAAACGAGGAGAGAGAAAACGATGCCCCCAATCTGCAACGGACAGTCTAAGAAGCCTGAAAACTGTCACCATCCTTGCACATCGAATAACCCATTTTTGTTTTTCATTATGTAACATTTCAATGAAGACAATGTTGGTCATGGGACTCCAATCAGAAAAACAACCTTCCACCATGTTTGTCCATCTCCTGACATTAAGCTATTTTTTTATCCAGTTGGTAAGGTCACTCTGAATCCTGCGTAATATAACATTACTAAGTAGTCCACCTTGCCAAAACTTTGCCAAAGCTTTCACTAAAGTGGAAGTAAACAATGCCCACTTCTCTAGTTCTCAACAATATTTTTGGAAACTTCCTGAAAGAAAAAACTCAATCAAGTTTGTGAGACAGGATTTCCTCGCATAACACCATGCTGACTATCCCTAATCATTCCTTGCCTCTTCAAATGCGTATAAATCCTAACATTCGGAATCACTTCCAAGAACTTACCCAACTCTGAAGTGGGCTTCACAGTTCTACAGTTATCAGGGTCCTCCTTACATCTTTTTTCAAGGAAAGGCATGACAGTAGCCACTCTCCACCATTCAACAGCTCACCGTCGTTATAGATGATTTAAAAAAAAACAGTTCTGCAAGAGAGCACGCAATTTCCTACCTAACATCACACAATATCCCCGAATACAGTAGACCTAGTCGTGGAGATTTATCCACCATTGTACTTTCTAAGAACTCTAACACTTCCTCTGTCGTGACGTGAACTGTTTTCAAAATATCAATATTTATTTCCCAGTGTTCTCTGGCCTCTCTTTCTTTCTCCACAGTAAAATCTGACGCGAAAAATTCCTTTCATATTTTCCAATTTCCTGGATTTCAACTGAAAGGCATCATTTTTGATCTTTAAGGTGTGCTAGACATTCTTGGTGCTTTTTTGCTCTTCCAGTAGTTGTAGAATCCATTTAGATTATTTTAAACTTATTTGCAAACTCTATCTAACATCGTTTCATTGCCTTCCCGTTGTCCTTATAAAAATGTCCCTATACTCTTTATACTCTCAAGAGATTTATTTGGACTCAGTTGTCTATGCCTAATATATGATTTTTTTTTTCAAATAAGTTCTGGATTGAAACCTCAATATCTTTATTCATCGATTATTCTAATCCTATCAGTCTTAACATTTACTTTAAAAGAAACGTAATGACTTTGAAGTCTTGTTATTGCACTTTTGAAAGCTATCCACTCATCAGACATCTCTTTACCTGCCAATAGTCTACTCTAATCAATTTTTGAATGTTCTCGTCTCTTACCTTTAAAACTTGCCCTACCTCAATTAAAAGATTTATTTGTTTTTTTTTTCTGGATGGAAGGCTTATACCTTTCCATAACTGTTATGAAACATATTGAATTATGATAGATACGTCTTATATGTACCCCACTATCAAGTCAGTCACTGGCCCAGGCTTATTACTCAAGAGAAATGCAGGTTTTGCTCTTTCGTTTCACATACTGATAAGTGACATTTTTTTTAAGTTATTTCACAAATTCTTCACCGTTCCAAACATTTGACACTTTGGCAGTCCCTGTAAATGTTTGGAAAATTAAAATGATCGAATTCTTATGTATTTTTCAGACATCGCCGCATACTTGCTCCTAAATTTCTTTTGACTATTTGGGGTCTATAGTTCAATCCAATTCAACTTATCATCTTTTCGAGCTTCAACTCATTTAATTTCACTCCATAATTCTTCCAGAAATAGCTTCTCTAGTTACAACAATGGCGTTTTCCCTTAATCAAAAACGGCACTCCACCTCCTCTTGTGCCTGTCTTTCTATCGTTCCTATCACATCTGAAACATGGAACTTGAGCTGCCAGTCCCGTCCATCTCTCATGGAAGTTTCTGAAATAACTGTGATTTCCAAATCCCATGTTCGTAAGAATGCCATGAGTTCATCAGCCTCAGCTGTAAGACCTCTTGCATTGGATAAATCGATTTTACTTCTTCAAAGTTACTTCTATGTCTGACTTCTCCCTATCTCTTCTTTTTTTTTCACAATTAATGTGTTCTTTACAGATTCAAAGCCCTCCTCATCTATCTTTCCATTTACTCTCCTACTTAGGGTCCCTCCATCACACCCCTACCCCAACTAATAGCTTCCAGTCTCTCTTATTATATTTCGCAAATCCTACCGCCAGGATGATAGTTGCACTCCAGTATTGGCGAAACCCATCCTGTGTGAACAGGTCTTGTCTGCTCCAGAAGGGATGCCAATAATCCAAGGACCTCAATCCCTGAACATTTCATCACCTCTGCAGCCATTGGTTTATCTCCTTATCCTCTTCTTGTTTCTCTCATTTGAACTTGGCCCTTACTGTAAATCAGAGATTAATACTTTTGAGATTTTTTTTTCATAAATTTCGTGAGTAAATTGTTATTTTATCTCTGTAAAACCTTCATCATTTCCCTCAGTATTTCATTCGCACAAATGTGTGCAATAACTTCGAAGCTTCTCACTCACCCTTTATCAATATGTTTTAAGTGTATATAAAGTACTTTATCATGAAACCAGGAAAGCAACATGCTGTTCTCGATTCACGTACAGTGCCACATCATATGCCATCTGTGCCTCTAACAGGACAGTCCCCTATTAGAATTATTCTTTTAATTTTTGTCAAACCCCATCTAACATAAGATTCATTCTTAGTGCCCAAGATCTGATTGTCTCTTCCATTTGCATCTGAAAGACTATCATTTTCAACAGTATTTAAAACTGTATTTATTTTCGCAGGAGGTTTCTGAACTACTTTCTTAATTTTCCTGACAATCACACATCGATCTGACTGATGTTGTTGTCTAATCAGTTCTCGAAATCTCTTAGCCATCGAAATCTGTGCCTCCATTTGAATTCAATGATATTATGTTAAGTTAAGTTAATTTCAGTTAAGTTAATGTTACCCTCTGAGTTTGCACGTTCGACACTTCATTATCTCTCTATTCAAGCACGAACGTCCAGCTCAGGAGGGAAAGCGCTGGGAACACGTATATATTCATGAAAATCAATTTTAAAGTGATTCCGGTATTCAATGGGAAGGAATGAAGTAACAAGTAACACTCATTCTCACCAATGTACCTTCAGCTTCGTGATGGTAACACTCTCACGGCTCATAGCTAAGTTCCTCTTTCTTTGAACCAACAGCACTCGAAGGTGAAACAGTATTTTTCTACTTTGACACATTGTTGCTATTTCTGTTCTTAATAATACTGATCATTTTCTTTTTGCCTGCTTTTTTCCACTTTTTCTGTTTTGTTCTAACTTCCTGCAGAATTTCAAGGCTGTTGATTTTTTTTTTGTGGATGGGGGCGTTGAGGGGGGTTGGTGGTGATGTGAGTTTCATGCCAAATCAGACAGTCACAAATTCAAGGAAATCTTTTGCAATATATGTCCTCACTCAGTTTGTTACAGCTGAGCACTTCAGACATAGATCTGTAGAGGGGGCGGGGTCTAATGTACTTTAATAAAGAAAACTCTTCATCTGGCTTTGCGATTAAAGTCAATTTAGCAATCTATTTGTACAATTGCTTCATTTAATAAAACTGCAGAGATATTTGTTTGTATTGTCCAAATGCTTTACGTATTTATCCAAATCACGTATTACCTTGCCAGGCAATTTTCTGCATTAATAGACATTTTTATTGCATTTACCTAATTTATCAACTCCTCTTTCTTTTCGCAGATAATGCTAATACCCTACTCAATGCTTCCATTTATTTAAATTTTAGCTGTTTGATGTCAATGCTCCTGAATTATATACAGAGTGTACCGCAGTGGAGCTGACTTTTCATCGGAGGTTCATTTGTTTATCTGCAATGGGCCCAGACAATGTACTGCGCACTAAATTGCACTCCCAGCACTGATCACATTTTCCCAGATGCACCAACCCAACATGTTTACGGAGTTTAAACAGAAACTGTGTCATTTTTCAGGTTCATTCTCCTCTCTCAAGAAGGAGTTCAAAACGAAAATGGAATGTAACTCTCTCCCACCATTTTTACTGTCTACTCTATGTCTATTCTGTTCTGGTATGCTGACGATATTTACTCTTCTCTTTAGAACTTCCAGAACGTCGTCTCTTCTCCGTTGACTGCTTCAAAACGTGTTGACGAAAGGCTGCCTATTTCATCAAATACTTTCCAATGTGGTGGAATATTAATCACTGACGTTTAAATTTCCTACCTGACCAATAATGTTCCAGGCTGCTTTTTCGAGGTTTTCGGATTCTTTTCCCCGTTTTGGCACTGTGTGTCTTGTTTGTCAGAACGTAAATAGATTCCTCCTGCCTCATCTGTGCTGGGAGACTTTATTTATACATGATTAAAGGGGTAATGTCGCAGATTCAAAGTGTTCCCAGCTCAGACTACACCTCTCAAAATGAAAGTGCTTAACTCTTTGTGTCAAAATCATTTGCATTGGTCTTGGTGAACCTGGGACAATAGCTGTCGGACTTTAATTTGTCTGTCATATGAGGAACCGAGCAGAGATGTGACGAGAATACCATCTCTTCTCTAGCTGTATGCATGTTTATGTCTTTAGTTATGCTAGTATTCAGAGAATCAATTTATAATAAGAAGCAAAGCATAACAAAACAACTGCATTTAAATTCGGTGTTTGCTTTCCCACCGATTTCTTGGATATTACAGTAAAAAAAAAATTGCTTTTAAATTGTTGGTCATGAAATAACGCACTTACCGTCAAAGCTCTGCTCCTCTTTTTTGATATGAAACCGGTTTCAGAATTAAACATAAGTGCGATTAATATAATATTCAGCATTTTTTTAAAAACAATCTATCTTTAACTTCTTTCTGTTTTCCATTTCTCATCTCTATTTTGGGTGCCTTATAATATTTCCAGACGTGTCGTGCATTTCTGGTGCAACTTTATTTTCTTGCAGACAATTCAAACGTTTTCAGATTTGGAATGTTCTCGTAATTCAACTTCCTGATTGAGTATGCAAAGTTAAGCATATCACCGAGATATGCATGTGCACGATGGTTAGGGATTAAACTCTATCAATTGCCACTGCCCTTTGACTGGACCCTTCACTCAGGTTTATTTTAATTCACAAATATTTGCAAAAGCAACAAATACCATTAATCACTATTTGGTTAAATTATGTCAACTGCCTTTCTTCGTGGTCAGGTAACATGTTGGGATCTGCATAGAAAGTCAGGCTTGACACGCTTTTTGCGCCGATTCACTCAGCCACATAATGTATACTGGGAAGAATGCAGTTCAACTGCGTGCTGAGAACAAAGATACATAGCAATGTAAGCATTGTCTCAACATATTTTATTTCTCAAAGGACAAAACAATTAAATAAATTGTTGCAACTTAATAAATAAACACAGCACAAAAAAAAGTGATCTCTGGGCCCGTAGTTCTATTACTTTAAAAACAAAGTAAAAATAAATTGAACATTTCAGAGTTTTGACAAAAGTTTGAATCTCAGCAGTCTTCCAAATTTATACACCGTCACTTATGGGAAGCCTTAATAAGCCCACTGTGAAGTCAATTTACTATCCCTAACCATAAATCACAGTTTATGTATTTTTGCTGTTGGAGTTTGGTGTCGGGATGCAAAACTCGTCAAAACGTTCAACATTATCACCCATTATAAAGAAGAGATTTCATGCGTACTTCGAAAGACTTTTACTAAAGATTCCATACATTATTGAACTCTAATGTTTTACATCGTACAAACAGGAAGGAAACTAACAACAAGAATACATGAACACCAACTGGCTACTAAAAGACATGACCAATACTCACTCATCTCAATCCACATGGACAAGGAGAACCACCACTTCGACTGGGACAACACCAAGATCGTGGGACAGGCTGGACAGAGACAAGCACGAGAATTCCTGGAAGCATGTCACTCCACGAAGCAGGCGATTAATAAACACATTGAACTCGACCCCCTATGCATTCCACTACGAAGGAATCCCGGAAGTGAGGCAATCCATCTCAACAGACCCTGAAGTTTAAAAACCAGACGGGAAAAGACACCGACGCTTCATTGGAGGCTGCACTGAGGATGTTAACAAGCACGTTAACGAAACGTCTGTGAAACAAGAAACCAGCTCGGCGAGTCAACCAACCTCAACAACCTCAACATTAGTGAACATTTAAATGGCAATTCTTTCTACTATTGCACGTAATTAGACTGACGTTTACCAAGATGCACTTAACTTGGCAATTAATGGAATATATAAAGGCCTCAATTTACTTCATTCATCA
>NW_025965689.1:233786-267132 GCF_021869965.1 Rhincodon typus
ATTCATCAAAACTACAAAATACAGATCCAGTTTCTGAAACTCTCTCCCAACGCTGTGAACTGTCATTTCCCTCTCAATATGGCAACTGTATCTTTTCTTGTGAATAAGGAAACCAAAAAATGGATCACTATTCTCGGTGCAATCTAAACAGCTTCTGATGGAATTGAAGCAAGACTTCACTACTCCTGCACTCAAATCTTCTTTTATTAATGGATTACATTCCATTAACCTTCCTAACAACTTGCACACCAGCACTTTTGCCTTCAATGACCTATTGACAAGGACACCCAAAGACATTTGTAAAGCTACACTTTCAACCTCTCATCATGTTGAAGTTAATCTGCATATCTGTTTCTCCAACAAAAGAGCATGACCTTACCATTTTCCACATATATTCCATCTGCTATGATCTTGCCCAATAACTCAGCCTCTTCAAATCCTCCTGAAAATGTTTGACATTTTCCCACATCATACTTAGTTTTTCATCATCTGCAAATTTGGTAATAATACACTAGTTCTCAAACCATGGATACTTATGGGTTTCAAGCAGCACCTATTCGCCAATGACCTGCTCGCTGATCCTCAGTTTATGTTCCATCAAGGCCACTCAGCTCCTGGATTCACTCTAGCTTTTGTTCAAACATGGAGAAAAGAGCTGAATCACAGAGATGAGGTGAGAATGACTGTGCTTGACATTAAGACTATATCTGATCAAGTTTTGCATTACCGAGCTCCAGAGAAACTGAAGCCAATCAGAGTCAGGAGAGATCTCACTGCTGGTTGTGGTTGTGCTTGTTGCAGTTCAGTCGTCATGGTTCCAGCACATCTCTGCAGGTGTTCCTCAGGGTAGTGTCCTATGCCGAAACATCTTCAGCTGCTTCGTCAATGACCCTCACTCCATCATAAGGTCAGAAGTGGGATATTGGCCAACGATTGCACAACCTACACGTCCATTTGTGATTCCTCAAGCACTGAAGCAAACCACGTCCGAGTTCAACAAGATGTCAACAGTATCCTGGCCTGGGCAGGAAAACAACAAGGTAAATTCAAACCACAGAAATAATTGACACTGTCCATCTCAAATGAGTGACAATCTGACCACGACTCCTTCACTTCAGCATTACTGTATCCTCCACTAACAACATCTTGGGAGTTACCATGAACCACAAATTGAACAGGACTCGCCATACAAATACAGTGGCTGCAAGAGCAGGTCAAAGGCCGCAAATACTGCAGCAAGTAATTTACCTCCTGACTGCCTGAAACCTGTCCACCATCTCCAACATTCATGTCAGAAGTGTTGTGGTATCCCCACGGTCCCCAATTGCTTTTCTCAAACTGGGAGTAAAGGGAGTCATTGATGTTTGTTTCTGGGAATCATTGCGAAAAGCAGCGCATGCGCGATGCTGGCCCTGCCCCCAAAGCTGCCATTGAGGAGCATTCGAGACAACAAGGTGTAGGGCTGGATGAACACAGCAGGCCAAGCAGCATCATAGGAGCAGAGAGGCTGACGTTTCGGGCCTCGACCCTTCATCAGAAAAGGGGGAGGGGAAGGGGGTTTTGAAATAAATAGGGAGAGAGTGGGAGGCAGATAGAAGAGGGATAGAGGAGAGGATAGGTGGAGAGGAAACAAACAGGTCGAAGAGGCGGGAATGGAGCCAGTAAAGGTGAGTGTAGGTAGGGAGTTAGGAAGCGGATAGGTCAGTCCAGGGAGGATGGACAGGTCAAGGGGGCGGGATGAGGTTGGTCGGTAGGAGATGGAGGTGCGGCTTGAGGTGGGAGGAGGGGATAGGTGGGAGGAAGAACAGGTTAGGGAGGCGGAGACGAGCTGGACTGGTTTTGGGATGCGGTAGGGGGAGGGGAGATTTTGAAGCTTGTGAAATCCACATTGATACCATTGGGCTGCAGGGTTCCCAAGCGGAATATGAGTTGCTGTTCCTGCAACCTTCGGGTGGCATCGTTGTGGCACTGCAGGAGGCCCAGGATGGACATGTCGTCTGAGGAATGGGAGGGGGAGTTGAAATGGTTCGCGACTGGGAGGTGCAGTTGTTTGTTGCGAACCGAGCGTAGGTGTTCTGCAAAGCGGATAGGTCCTCCCACCTATCCCCTCCTCCCACCTCAAGCCGCACCTCCATCTCCTACCGACCTACCTCATCCCGCCCCCTTGACCTGTCCGTCCTCCCTGGACTGACCTATCCCCTTCCTAACTCCCTACCTACACTCACCTTTCCTGGCCCCATCCCCGCCTCTTCGACCTGTTTGTTTCTTCTCCACCTATCCTCTCCTCCATCCCTCTTCTTTCCGCCTCCCACTCTCTCCCTATTTATTTCAAAACCCCCTTCCCCTCCCCCTTTTCTGATGAAGGGTCCAGGCCCGAAACGTCAGCCTCTCTGCTCCTATGATGCTGCTTGGCCTGCTGTGTTCATCCAGCCTTGCACCTTGTTGTCTTGCAAATAGTTTTATCTGGTCGAAAACATCATGTCAAGAGATACTGAAGCGATTCATTGATAGTAGGAACTGCAGATGCTGGAGAATCTGAGAGAACAAGGTGTGCCGCTGGATGAACACAGCAGGCCAAGCAGCATCAGAGGAGCAGGATTTTTCTGAAGAAGGGTCTAGGCCCGAAACGTCAGCCTTCCTGCTCCTCTGATGCTGCTTGGCCTGCGGTGTTCATCCAGCTCCACACCTTGTTGCGCTGAATCGCATTGCGGCTACCGGGGTCATTATTTCCCAATTTCTAAATTTATTAGTGTTCCTCCACCAGTATCAGATCTTTCCAATGCAATTACAGGAAGCTGCCGCATGGATACATTCCGTCCAGGCGATTATAGCTCATTAACAATCACAATAATGGAAGGGTAAATATTGTGTTACTGGTCTCTCAGCAATACAAAGGAAATTAAAATTAACTCGGCAGTGGTGAGAATTGAGTTTCTTTCACAGACGCGGTGGGTGGCTCTTAAAAGAGCCTTTGGGTTGTCAGATTTAATCCTGGTATTTTCACTTTTTAGTGGCGCCCCCAGCGGCGGTTTTCTTGGGCAGCAGCACGGCCTGGATATTAGGCAGCACCCCACCCTGAGCGATGGTCACCCCTCCCAGCAGCTTGTTGAGCTCCTCGTCGTTGCGCACGGCCAGCTGGAGGTGCCCGGAGATGATGCGGGTCTTCTTGTTGTCCCAGGCCGCGTTACCGGCCAGCTCGAAGATTTCAGCCGTCAGATACTCGAGCACCGCAGCCAGATAGACCGGCGCTCCGGCACCCACACGCTCAGCATAGTTACCCTTTCTCAGGAGCCTGTGAACACGGCCCACCGGGAACTGCAGGCCAGCCCGGGACGACCGGGACTTCGCCTTGGAGCGAACTTTCCCACCAGCACCCTTTCCTCTCCCAGACATTGCAACAATCTTAGACGCATTTTCACAGAGAATGATGCAACGCGCCCACAATCCGCCCTCTTATACCTTCGGGAGGAATGGGGGTGCGGCCATTGCTGATTGGTCACATTGTTCAGCATAGCCTAATATAGTTTCAATTCCCAATCAGATATCTGCTTCACTCACCAATCCGGAGATGGCCCGGGGCGGAGGCCGGAAAATATCATCAACCGCTTTCTTTCTGATTTGAAAAGCCCGCCAAAATATATAAAACAGTTTTACAAAGAATACGTTCATACTTCAGATAATTTACTTTTAGGATATACCTTCATACTTCACACAATCTCTGTCTCGTTCCCTGGCCGAGTTGAATCTGTCTATTTCTGATCTTGCTGTTTTTATTTCCCTGAACCTTAAGAATAAGCGGAAGCAAAAAGAAAGAACCCGCTGAAAATTGATTTTAATTCACATCGGTACCCGGATATATCAATAAAAGTATCACACCACTATTTCTTTCTGGGTGAGCGTAGTACTGCTTTAAACAATATTTCACAATCACCCTCCCTATTGCACCAGATCAACAATATATTTCCACATTTGCGATGCCAGTACGTTTTCTTTCCGATTTGAAAAGCCCGCCAATATGGACAATACGAGGAAGACGTTTTACAAAGAATAGTGCATAAATGCTTACGATTTAATTTCCTTTCACATTACAAATGCGCACTTCACACAATCTCTCGTTCTCACTCCCGAAGCAACACCGTCTTCAGACAATTTTGTAAAGTGGCCCTCACTTATTGTGCTGGATCAGACTTTCCCGTTGATCTCAGTTCATTTTGAAAGCCTCTCCGCGACAACAGAAAGCCCCACATTCTGCATTCTGAAAAAAAAAAAATCGGACAAATGCACATAGAGATTTGGAAATTTTAACAACCCAGAAATCGCACAGTCATTTTTTTTTCGTTGCCACGGGAGATATTCAGGCTTTCTACCTCACCGGGACAAGTTTGAAAAACCTCCAACATGTACGAAATAGGAAAAAGTTTTACAAAGAGGAATGAATAATTTAATTTTTCTTTGAATTTAATTCACTTTCACATTACAAGTGCACCGTGATATATTTATAAAACCACAAACAACGTTGTTCCGGGTGAACGTGTTAAATCTTTAAACAACAGTTTGAAGTTGCCCTCCCGTCTTGTCCTTGATCAGACTTCAGCCACAGTTTCACACTTGGTATCGCAATCCGGCAGCTATTCTGGCTTTGTCGCCGTTCATTTTGAAAGCCTCTCACCGACAGCTGAAAACCTCATTTACAGCATTCCACAAAAATCAGACCAAGCCTCCATGGAGATTTGAAAATTGAAAAAGAAAGGAGTAAACTGCAAAATCTATTCATGAGACTCGAACAGTTAGTTTAGATCAGTTTGTTTAGTTCCCCCGGGGGTGAAACTCAAGTATCATACCCTACGGGGCACTGTAGCTGCTGCCCTGATCACGGATTAAAGAGGAACTGGAACATATAGAAGTTGCTGAAAAATGACTTTGGCGATACATATCCAGGCAAAGTAAAGAGACTGGGTATGTCCGCAACCGAGAATAAAGGACAGAGAGTCAGGGACCACACGTTAATCTTTAGAACGTTTATAAAAAGAAACACAAAGCTTAGGGACATCAATTATACAGGCCCAAAATCAATTACAAACTTAAAATGGTTCATCTGCTTCAGTGAAATTGTGGGTGGCTCTTAAAAGAGCCGTTGGGTTTTGGTTGTGTTTTTTTTTTCAGCACAACGTGGTGTCTCACTTGGAGCTGGTGTACTTGGTCACCGCCTTTGTACCCTCCGACACGGCGTGCTTGGCCAGCTCCCCGGGCAGCAGCAGCCGCACGGCGGTCTGAATTTCCCGGGAGCTGATGGTGCTGCGCTTGTTGTAATGGGCCAGGCGGGAAGCCTCCCCCGCGATACGCTCGAAAATATCGTTGACGAACGAGTTCATGATGCTCATGGCCTTGGAGGAGATGCCGGTGTCGGGGTGAACCTGCTTCATCACTTTGTAGATGTAGATGGAGTAACTTTCTTTCCTGGATCGTTTCCTTTTCTTGCTGCCTTTGCTTGGCGCCTTCTTGATGATTTTCTTCGCGCCCTTCTTGGAAGTTGGCTGCGCTTTCTTCTCATCAGCCATAGTGACGGTCACTTTCAGACACAGAAAAAAGGATAGGGCTCGGAGCTCGCTTTTTATAGCCTGACGGCGTCAGCAATGCTAATGAAGGATGGGGGAAAGCCTTGTTCCTGATTGGGTAGTTTACAACAATGTCAATACATGACATTTAGTCTCTCTCCGAATGGTGAGTGTGGGACACAACGAGGATCTGTCAGGATCTGCAACGAAATGTGAAACGCAAACCAAAATTTTATACATGGATCAAACTCCGAACTCACTCTAAATTGAACTGATTATTGTCATTTAATGATATTTTAAACACAGTACCTGTGAGATTTTAATTGTGACAATGTGTTTTATTCTGCTCATGACAATCTTTTGTGTGTAAAATATTATTTTGTTTCATCACTATCTGAGATTTCCTTATTACGCTGTGAGCAACATTGTACTGTTAAGACATTCAGGTTTACTGAGGGACACTTTGCCGAATATCTGTCAATTTCTGCAATGTGAAAATGGGAGTGCAGTTATCGGTCTGTCTGTTTATTCAGTGTGAAAGATTATTATTCTCTCACAATCTGGTCCTGTCATACAATCATAGAGAGGTCCAACATGTTAACAGACCCTCGGGTTCACCTCATCCATAGGAACCAGATATCCTAGATTAATCTAGTCCCACTTGCTAGCATTAGGTACATATCCCTCTAAGCCCTTCCTTTTCATTTACTCATCAAGAAGCCTTTTAAATGTTGTAGTTTTATCAGCCTCCGCCACTTCTTATGACATTCAATCCATAAACACACCACGCAGTGTGTGTAAACGTTGCCCCTTCAATTCCTCTTAAAACTTTCCCCCTCACCTTAAACCCATGTCCTGTAGTTTTGGATTCTTCCACCCTGGGGAGAAGATCTTGATTGTTCACCCTATCCATGCACCTCATAATTTTATAAATATCGATGAGGTCACCACTCAGCCTCCGACACACCAAGGAAATATAAAACTGCTGATTCAGGAATAAATAAAGAACTGCCTATTCAGTCTCTCCCCACAGCTCAAACTCTCCAGCCCCGGCAACATCCTTGTAAACCTTTTCTAAACTGTTTCAAGTTCAACAACATCTTTCTTATAGCAAGGAGAGACCAGAATTGAATACAGTGTTCAAAAAGTGGCCTAACCTATGTTTTGTGCAGCCACATGACCTCCCAATCTATACACTCAATGCACTGACCAATCAAACACCTTCCTCACTGCCCTATGTACCTGTAATTCCACTTTGAACGAGCTATGAACCTGCACTCCAAGGCCTCTTGGCTTGGCAACACTTCCCTGGAGCTTACCGTTAAGTGTGCAAGTCCTGCCCTGATTTTCCCTCACAACTTGTCGCACCTCACATTTTTCAAGATTAATCTCCAGCTGCCACTCCCCAGCCCATTGGTCCTTTTGGTCAAGGTCCCATTGTAGTTTGAGGTCACAGGGTCACACAGTAATACAGCATGGACAAAGGCTCTTGAACCCAAACTGGTTCATGCTGACCATGGTGCCCACTCAGTGAGTTCCAATTGCCCACATTTGGTCCATCTCCCTCTAAACTCTTCCCAACCATGTACCTATTCAAATGTTTTATTAGATGTTGCTATTGTACCTGCCTCAACCACTTTCTCTGGCAGCCTATTCCACTTGTGCACCACTCTCTGCATGAAGAAGTTGCCCCTCAGGTTCTTCTTAAATCCTTGTACTCTCACCTGAAACCTATGTCCTCCAGTTTTCAATTGCCCATCCCTGGGCAAAAAACACTAGATGCATTTAGCCTATCTATGCCCCTCATGATTTTATACACCTCAATAAGGTCACAGCTCATTCCCCTACGTTCCAAGAAATAAAGTCCTATTTTGATCAAACTCTCCCCATAACTCAGGCCCACCAGTCCTGCGTAAATCTTCTTTGAACGCTTTCCAGTTGAACTATTTCTTTTCTATAATCGGGCGACCAAAACTGTACACAAAACTCCAAGTGTGGTCGCACCACTGACTTATACAACTGTCAAATAATGTCCCAAGTCCTATACTCAATGCCTCAATCAATGAAGGCTCACACGCCAAATGCCTTTTTCAGGACCTTATCCACCTGTGACGCCGCTTTCAACGAACTACGTACTTGTACTCCTCGGTCCCTCTGTTTCACAACACTCCTCAGGACATTACCATTTACTGTATAAGGCCTACTTTGGTTTGACTTTCCAAGGTGTAACACCTCACACTTATTTGTATTGAAGTGCATTTTTCAATCCTCAGCCCACTTCTCCATCTGATCAAGATCCCTCTAATTTTTGATAACATTCCTCACTATCGATGATACCTTCGAATTTTGCATCATCCGCAAATTTACTAATCATGCCTTGTGCATTCACATCCGGAACATTTATGTTAATAACAAATAACAAAGGTCACAGCACCGACCCTTGTGGCACACCACAAGTCACAGGCCTCCAGTCCAAGAAACAACCTTCAACCATCATCCTCTGCTTCCGACCATCAAGCCAATTTTTAATCCAATTAGCTAGCTTTCCCTGGATCCCATGCAACCTAACATTAGAACATAGAACAATACAGCACAGTACAGGCCCTTCGGCCCACAATATTGTGCCAAACATTTACCCTAATCCTAAGGTCTATCTAACCTGCACCCCCACCTTATACTATCATCCATGTGCCTGTCTAATAGCCGATTAAATGCCCCTAATGAGGCCGACTCCACTACCCTCTCCGGCAATGCATTCCACACCCCGACCACTCTCTGATGTCAGCCCTATATCTACCTCCACTCACTTTAAAACTATGCCCCCTCGTAATAGCTACCTCCACCCCAGGAAAAAGTCTCTGGCTGTCCACTCTATCTATACCTCTGATCATTTTGTATACCTCTATCAAGTCACCTATCAACCTCTGCCGTTCAAAAGAGAAAAGCCTTAGCTGTCTCAACCTTTCCTCATAAGACCTTCCCTCCATTCCAGGCAACATCCCGGTAAATCTCCCCTGCACCTTTTCCAATGCTTCCAAGTCTTTCCTGTAATAGGGCGACCAGAACTGGACACAATGCTCCAGATGTGGCCAAACCAGGATTTTGTATAGCTGGAGCATAACTTCACGCCTCTTGAACTCAATCCCTCCATTAACGAAAGCTACCACACCATACGCCTTCTGAACAACTCTATCCACCTGTGTGGCAGCTTTCAGGGAACTGTGGACATGAACCCCAAGATCCCACTGCTCCTCCACACTGCCAAGAATCTTTCTGTTAACCCTGTATTCTGCTTTCAAGTTTGTCCTTCCAAAATGAATCACCTCACACCATCTGTCACTTCTCACCCCAGCTCTGCACCCAATCAATGTCCCTTTGTAACCTAGAGCAGCCCTCCGCACTATCCACAACACGACCCACCCTCGTATCGTCCACGAACTTACTAAACCACCCTTCCACTCCTTCATCTAAATCATTTACGAAAATCACAAATAGAAGAGGACCCAAAACAGATCCTTATGGTACACCACTCGTAACCGAGCAGCATGTTGAATATTTTCTGTGCACTACCACCCTTTGTCTTCTCAGGGTCAGCCTATTCTGAATCCAATCTGCCACATTTCCCCCTATCCCATGCCTCCTTACCTTCTGCATGAGCTTACCATGGGGAACATTATCAAATGCCTTACTTAAATCCATATGTACCACATCCACTGCTCTACCTTCAACTATGTGTTTGGTCACCTCTTCAAAGAATTCAGTAATGTTTGTGAGGCATGATCTACCCCTCACAAATTCATGCTGACGATCACGAATCAAACTGTGCCTTTCCAAGTGAACATAAATCCTATCTCTCAGAGCCCTTACCAATAACTTGCCCACCACTGACGTAAGACTGACTGGCCTGTAATTTCCGGGGTTATCCTTATTCCCTTTTTTGATCAAGGGAATGACGTTTGCCTCTCTCCAACCTTCTGGCACTATACCCGTGGACAGTGAGGACAAAAAGACCATCGCCAAAGGCCCTGTGATCTCTTCCCTCACTTCCCGTAGAATCCTTGGATAAATTCGGTCAGGCCCGGGGGACTTATCTATCTTCAAGTTCCTCAAAATCCCTAGTACATCTTCCTTACTAACGTCGACCTCCTCTAGCCTACCAGACTGTTTCACACTGTCCTCCTCCACAACCAAATCCCTCTCAGTTGTGAATACTGAAAAAAAGTATTCATTAAGGACCTTTCCTATCTCTTTAGGGTCTGTGCACAAATTCCCTTTACAATCCTCGATCAGCCCTACCCTTTCTCTGGTCATTCCAGCAGTGACCCTTACCTCCCACATCCTGCAAGAGGAGCATGTAACTGCCCTAGCTTTGATTCCCTCTACTCTAGATTTCCAGAAGAATAAAAAAAAGCCTTACCTTAGCCAATGCCCGAATATATTAGTTCCTACCTGGTTCGCGTTCTCTGCAGACACACCCGCTGCTCCAAACAAGAAGGTCGCTGCTGCACGAGGTAAGTTTTTAAAAAGGAAAAGAAAAATCTTACCTTCCCGTCAGCACCCTGGCTCGCATTCCCGCTGCTCCAATCCTTATTACTAGCCTGCCATGCAGGACCTTGTCAAAGGCCTTACTAAAGTCCATATAGACAACATCCACAGCCCTACCCTCATCTATCCATTTGGTTACCTCTTCAAAAAGCTCTAAAAGATTTGTCAGGCATGACTTCCCACGCACAAATGCATGCTGACTATTTCTAATCAGACCTTGACTGTCCAAATGTTGGAAGATCCTGTCCCTGAGTATCCTCTCCAATAACCTGCCCACCACTGATACCAGGCTCACTGGCCTCTAGTTCCCTGCCTTGTCTTTGCTACCTTTCTTAAATAGAACAATATGAGCCACCCTCCAGTCTTCCTGAACTTCACCAGTGGCTACACATGAAGCAAAAATCTCTGCAAGGGCCTCTGCACTTTCTTGCCTAGCCTTCCACAACATCCGAGAATGGTCAGGCACAGGTAATTCATCCACCTGAAGGCTGCAAACACCACCTCTATGGTAATATGTATGCGGTGCAAAATATCTTCACTTCTTTACCTTATTTCCTTGGCATCCATGATTCTATCCTCAGTAAACATGGAGGAGAAATAACCATTAAAATTCCCCATTTCCTGGGGCTCTATACGTAGGCTGCCATGCTGATTTTTAAGGGGACCTATTCTCTCCCTCGCTTCCCTTTTACTCTTAATATAGCTATAGAACTGCTTGGGATTATCTTTAACCTTATCTGCCAGATCCATCTCATACCCTCTTTTTGCTCTTTTGATTTCCCGCTTAAGTATGCTCCTACACTTTTTATTGTTATCCAGGGATTCACTTAAGCCCAATAGCTTAAAAACAATGTATGGCTTCTTTTTTGTTTTCCTGACCAGAGCCTCAATATCCCTCAATAACTCAGCTTCACCTTCTTTTCTCATGTGTGTCAATTTCTGCTGTTCAAATGCATGACGTTATTAGTCTGTACCGTTCAGTTTGTTCTATGTGAATATGTGAGTGCAGTTCTCAATTTATGCCTGTTTCTACTAGGAGAATGCTTGAGACTTGTTACCAGTCCCTACATGTCCATTCTGCTGTATCAACGTAAGAGTGCAGTCATTAATCTGAACCAATCAATTTCTGCTCCGTCAATATCTAGATTTAGTTATTAAACTTGTTGTTTCTGCTGGGCAGATGTGAGTGTAGTTATCACACTGTAGCTGGGAGATTTTGTTCTGTGAATATTTTTGTGCAGTTATCACACTGTACCTGCCAGTTTTAACTTTGTGAAAATGAAAGTGTGGTTCTAAATCTGTAACTGTCAGTTTTTCCTTGGTGAGTTTGTTTGTACATTTATCAGTCTATCCCTGAAATATTCTGGTGTGTGAATGTGTAATTGTAGTTACCATTCTGTCCCTATCAGTCTTTGCTACGTGAATATATGAGTGTTTTTTCCTAATTTATCCCTGTCAGTTTCCTGTCATGTGAAAATGATAACTAATTTGCCAATCTGGTTATGTTTATTTGTGCTCTGTGAATGTTTGGCAGCAGTTATCATTCTGTACCTGTCAGGTTATGCTTGATGAATAAATTTTCAGTCCATCCATGGCAGTTTCTGTTGTAAGAATGTGAGAGTTTAGTTATCACTCTGTTGCTGCCAGGCTCTGCTATGTGAATGTCTGATTGCTTTTATCAGTCTTTCCCTCTCAGTTTCTTTGATGTGCGCATGTGAGTTTGGTTATCAATTTTTACCTGCCATTTTCTGGTATGTGAATGTGAGAGTTTGAATGTCAAACAGGAACTGTCAGCTTCTGCTGTGTCAATATTTGAGCGCAGTTATCAATCTGTTCCCAACAGTTTCTGATATGCAAAGGATGGGAGTGTAGTCATCTATCTGTACCTGCTAGTTTCAGCTATGAAAATACACAAACGCAGTTACCAATCTATGCCTCTCAGTTTCCGCTATGTTAAAATGTGAGTGTAGTTATCCATCTATGCCTGTCAGTTCCTGCTATGTAAATATATAACTGTCATCATCAGTCTTAACTTGTCAGTCTCTGCTATGTGAATGAGAGTTCAGTAATCAATCTATACCTGACAATTTGTTAGGTTTATGTGTGTCAGTTAATATTCTGTGAAACTGGGAGAGTTATCATTAATTTGTTCCTGTCAGTTTCTGTATTGTGAATACGAGAGTGCAGTTATCAATTTTTTCTCAGACAGTCACTGCTATGTGAATGTGAGAGTGTATTTACCAATCTGTCCCTGTCAGATTTTGCGCTGCAAATATGACAGTGTAGTTGTTAGTCAGTACCTGTCATTTTCTGTGACATGAATGTTTGAACAATTATGATTCTCTCCCTGCCAATTTATGCAATGTGAACGTGAGCCCAATATCAATCTGGACCTATCAGTTTTTGTTTTAAGCTCTGTGACTGAGTGTCATTTTCAATCTCTATAGTTTCTGCTATTACAATATTTGAGTTTAGTTATCGATCTAATGGTAGTTTCTGCCAGGTGACTATTTGAGCACAATTATCAATCTGTAACTGACACTTTCTGACATGCAAATATGGAAGTGCAGTTGTCAGCCTGTTCCTGTTGGTATGTGCAATGTAAATAAGGGAGTGTAGTTATCTGTCAAGTTTCTGTCATGTCAACCTGTGAGTGTCATGAATCTGTCCCTGAAAGTTACTGTAATATGAATGTGTGACTGTAGTTATCAACCTGTCTCTGTCATTTTCTGCCGTGGGGAGAAGATGACTGTAGTTATCAACCTGTTCCTGTAAATTTCTGGTATGTGGGAACCTGAGTATATTTATCATTCTCTTCCTGTCAGTTTCTATTCAGTGAATATGTTTCTGAAATGATCAGTCTGTCCATGACACTGTTTTGCTACGTGAGTGTTTAGTTATCAATCTGTATCCGGCAGTTTCAGTTATGAGAGTCTGAAAGAGTAGTTATTAAGGTTTTTAATCCATACAGATCAGGTACTCAAATACTCAAAAGTTTCCTACTATGTCTGTACTCAATATCAACTTCATATATGTTCATTGTAACTATGTAACAGCTTGATCTATTTGAATACTTTGATTGTAACTTTAAAAATGGCCTTGTTTAACGTGCATTCAATACAGTTATTGAGTGCATATTTGTGAAGGAGATTCAATCTATCCCTTTTCAAATGCTGTGAATGACAATAGGCTTTCAAAAATGAACTTTCCTGGAACTGTGCTAGTTTAGAGAGAAAAAAAACATGATACATTTATATTTTGTTGGTGGTGTTTGACCCTTGGATTGAATGTATATCTCCAGAAATTGAACTCAATGCAAGTCTTACTCAATCAGCTCTGTGACCATGGAAAGGACATTCTCCGCTCCGACAGTGCGAACATACCTGCTGTTTGGTAAGAGCAGCTGGTCACACTTGGTGCTGTACCACGGAAATATTACATTATCTTGGCCCATCAAATATTTGTCTGGAAGAAGACAAAAGAGAATTCTCCTATAAATCAACATCCAAGTTTGAAAATATCAATACTGATTAGTGCAAAATTTAGTTAATACTCATGATAATGTCTTGTTTTAAAGCTAGCAATTTGAACAGAGAAGGGTCTAGTTCCATAATTACCCTGAGCTCCTCCTCGTCGCATTCTTTTCTGAGAAATTCTAAAACAATTTACTAAGATACAAAACTAACCAACAACTGTACGGTTCCATGAATGGAATGCTTCCACAGTGCAATACCCAGCTCCCAATGCACTAACTAATGAAGGGAAAAACAACAGGCACTACTTCAAATATTTTACTTGAGCCTCTTAACCCGGCGACTACTATATTTATCCTTTACAGGATTAGCATATTTGTATGAAGTGCTTTCACGATTCAATGCCAATTCGCAACAAACAACGTGAAACAGAAGCTAAACGATTAACTTCCATCAGTGTTCAGAGAATCAAAAGCCAGAACAATGACCCCCAGCAGCTTCTTGCCGCTATGTCTCCCTCAGCAGGCCCACACACAGCCCGAGAAAGGCCTCTCTCTCTCTCTCTCCTCTCCCCTCGACCCCTCGCCCCCTCGCCAAGGCCGCTCATTCCAAGTTCCAGGACCTGTTCCGGCCCCGTTCGGCCTCTTACCAACAGCCCCCGGTTCTCCCTGAACTGAGCCCGAATCAATGCCGGTCTCGGAACCCTGCTCTGTGGCCCAAGCTCACATCTCGACGTGCTGCTGGAAGGAGCCTGCTGTTCCCTCGCTTCCCTGGGCGCTGGTCTCTCCATTGCGGCCTGTTTCAAACAAACCTCTTCCACTGACTAAGTAATTGCTCCTCAATGGCAGCGCTGGGAGAGGGCCTCACGCATGCGCTCCTCCAGTCAGCAGCAAGGAGCTTTGGGGGCAGGGCCAGAATTGCGCATGCGCTGTTTTTTCCCCAATGATTCCCAGAAACAAACGTGAATGGGTCATTCGGAGATAACAAGGTGTAGAGCTGGATGAATACAGCAGGCCAAGCTGCATCATAGGAGCCGGAAGGCTGACGTTTCGGGTCTAGACCCTTCATCAGAAATGACGGAGGGGAAGGGGGTTCTGAAATAAATAAGGAGAGAAGGGGAGGCGGATAGAAGAGATCCCCTGGGGTTTGTCCGGAGGGAGGAGCGTAACTTCTTCAGCGTCGGCATCCTTAGAAGAGGCTCCCGCAATTCCCTTTACTCCCAGTTTGAGCAAAGCGGCTGGGGGCTGTGGGGGAAAGGGCAGAGAACGTTACAAGCTGGAGCATTGGCCTTGATGAAGCTCCAATGGAGCTCATTCCCGGGTCATGTTAATAACTGCCTCCCTCCGGCTCTCTCACAATCTGATGGGGAAGCGGAGAAGCTGACGGCCATTCGGCCCTATTAATGACTCGACCGTTCAATAACATCACGTCTGATCCCATGTTAACTGCAGTATTCGATCCTGCTGTCCTTCGTCTCATATTAACTCTGTCAAAGTAACATACAGAGTGAGGGAATAAATGGCGCATTCTTCCGAAGGCAGAATGTAACTGTTGGTAGGAGTCTTGCGGTGCAGTGGTAGTGTCCCTATTTATGGGTCAGGTGGACCGTCCTAAAGTCATACCCGGACCAGAGGTGTGTAATCGCATCTCTGGAACTCGCTGTACATACTAGTTTGGAGTAGATGACTGATTTTATTCTCAGCATGCTGCAGACAGAAACCTTGTGATGAACGGGGTACCGCAACGAAAGACCCAGCTGTTTTTTGTTTACTTACTCCTGGGACGTGGATGTCGCTGCCTGTCCCAGCATTGGTTGCCCATCGCTAGTGGCTCCACTTGAGAAGGTGATGCTGAGCCGCCTTCTAGAACAGTTGTAGTCCATGTACTGCCCACAACGCCGTAAGCAGGCACTTCCAGGGTCTTGATCCAGCGACAGTGAAGGAAAAGGGATATATTTCTAAGTTCGGATTATGGGTGACTTGGAGGGGAACTTGTCCGATATCAAGGCGGTGTTCCTCCACATCAGCTGCCCAAATCCTTTTAAATTGATGGATTCGTGAGTACGGAAGATGCTCTTTTTTACGGTTTACAAAATTGTCGTTTAACAGGGCTATTCAACACAGTTTTTGATCCGAATAAGAGGTGTACAAATTGAGAAGAAAAAGAGCTTGAAAGAAAAAAAAAGCCCCTGAAGTTGGGGAACAGTTCGAAATCAGGAAAGAAAGGGAAAAATGTTTTGAATACGAAAGAGAAAATTAGGAAAAGAGTAAGCTTGCAGAAGCCATTAAAAAACAACTGTTAATATATTGATAAATATGAAAAAGGAAAATGGAGATAAAACTAGGTTGGTACAAACAAATATACGTCACTTACAATCAAAAAAGAGGGGAATCCATTATGCGGAATTAAGGAAATGGTTATCCAACTGAATACTTACTGTTGTTCTATGTTTACAAATGAGGAAGGAAAAAACACGCCAGGAATGTTAGGGAAAACGGAGTTTAGTGAGAGGGAGCAACTGAATCAAATCAGTATTATTCAGGAAATAATGTTGTGAAGATTGATAGGATTGAAAGCTGGGAAATACCAGAGACTGATAATTTATGTCCCAGAGCACTCAACACAGTAGCCTTAGAAATGGTGGATGTATTGCTGGTCATGTTCCAAACCTCTATACGCGCTACAATAAATTCCAAAGATTAGATGGTAGCTAATGTAAGCAATCTATTTGAAAAGGAAAGTAGAGAAAAAACTTGGAATTTTAGACCAGACAACCTGCAGGAAAAGAAATAATTTTATTGCAGATAATTTGGATAAAAAGTCAGGATCAGACAGAGACAGTATGGATTTGAAAGTCCTGTTCCTCTGCTGTACTGTTCTATGTTCCAAACCTGACAACTCTACTGGAGTAAAGCAGAGGTGTTAATTTTAATTTATAAAAGATTTTTTAACAAAATCCCACATCAGATATTATCATGTTAAAATTGAGAAAATGGGATTGGTGCAGAGCTTTGAGAATGACTTAAAAAAACACGGTTGGATAAGAGGAAACACATATAGGGAATGATTTGATCTTTTTCTCAATGACAAGCAGTGACTAGGGGTCATGGCAAGAATCAGTTTTAGGATCAAAGCTCTTCACAATGTACTCACACTGATTTAAATGAGGGAACTGAATGTACTATCTGCAGATATACTGTTGACACAAAATTGGGTCGGATGGTCAGCTCTGAAAGAGGATGCAGTGATTGTGAAGAAGTCGAATCGTGCATCTCAGACACTATATCATGTGGATAAATGTAAGGTAGCAAAATAAAAGGAAGGCAGTTCATTTTTTGAATGCCGATTAATGTAAACAGTATAATTTGCAATGAGTCGTGGGTGTCCTCATACACCTTTCACTGAACTAAGCATGCAGGTGCAGCAGGCATTGAGGAAGGCAACTGGTATGTTGGCCTTCATGGAGAGAGAATTTGAGTACTGGAGAAAGGATGAATTGCCACGATTTAACAGGGTATGTGTGAGACAACATCTGGAATACTGACCTCTTTATCTGAGGAAGGATGGTGTTACTATAAAGGCAGTTTTAATGTGCATATTGTTGTGATGGAAGGAGAAATTGAATTGTTTGTGAATATATGTGCTTAAATTCAGAAGAATGAAGGATTCTCTTAGAAAGCTATAAGACACCGGCAGACCTAGACAATATAAATGCAGGAAGAATGTTCCTGATGGTAGGAGTCATATTTTTAGGAGATAGATAGGCCATTTAGGGTCAGAAAGTGAGAGTTTTCTTCATTCAGAGAGTGGTGTGCCTGTGGAATTCTCTGCCACAGAAATTAGCCATGTCCAACGCATTGTATGATTTCAAAAAGGAGTTGGGTGAGGCACTTGTGGCCAAAGGGAATCAAGGTGTAATTGGTTTAATGTCAAGAGACAGAGAGTGACGATGAAGGGTTGCTTTTTGGACTGGAGACCTGTCACCAGTGATTTTCCACAGGAGTGATACTGGGTCCTCTTTTGTTTGTCATTATTTCAATGATTTGAATGAGAATATAGAAGGCATGGTAAAAATGTTTCTGGATGATGGCAAAGTTGGTAGCACAGCAGTAAGTGGAGATGGTTTCCTAAGATTACAAATGGATCTTGATCAAATACCTCAATGGGCTGCAAAATGGCAGATGGAGTTAATCTGGATGAATGCAGGGCTTTGCATTTTGGTGCAACATACAAGGGTAGGCCTTGTACAATTAATGATAGGGCCTTGGGTAGTGTTGTAGAACAGAGGGACCTAGCATTCTATGAAGTCTGCATCACATCTCAACAGGGTGGTTAAGAAGTCATGCTTGCCTTCATTTCACAGTCCTTTGAGTTTGGGAGGTGGGAAATCACTTTGAGGTTGAAGGGACATTGGTGAGGGCACTTCTGGAATACTGTGACCAGTGCTTGTTGCACTGTCAGAGGAAAGATATTATTAAGCTGGAGAGGGTTCGGAAGAGATTCACCAGTATTTTGCCATGTGTGTAAGGTTTGAGTTATAAAGAAAGGATGGATAGGCTGGGACTTTTTTTTTCACTGGAGCATAGAATGTTGAGAGGTCACCTTATAGAAGTTTATAAAATAATGAGGGGGATGAGACAGAGTTGACGGTAGTTGTCTTTTGCCTGGGATGGGGGCAATGGAAGACCACGGTGGACATTCTTAATGTGACAGGAAAGAGAATAAAAAAGAAGGACGCGAGGGGCATTTTTTTTTTACAGAGAGCATGGACGCATGTGGAATGAACTTCCGGACGAAATTGTTTTTTTTGCTGGCTACAATTACAATATTAAAACGACATTTGGATAAGTATATAATTATGACAATTTTGAATGGAAATAGGCCAGGAGCAGGTAGGTGGAACTAGTTTAGTTTGGCATTATATTCGGCATGTACGAGTTGGACTGAAGTGTTTGTATCCTTGCTGTATGACTCCATATGAGAGAAAAAAAACTGACACAGGCTATTGAATTGGATGATCTGCCATTTTCATGATGAGTGGGAGGAGAGGTTTCATGGGCCGTTTGGTTAGGTCCAGTTGTTGTTATCTATATTTCTATGTCTGTTGATTCCCAGAACCGATGTTGAGTATTGTCACCGGAATGAAAAATAGTGATCTGGGCGATCAATATAACTTCAAACCATTTGATTGGCTCTTGCTGCTGAATCTGCAGAAGAGCGAATCTCCGGCGCAGAAGCCTCAGAGAGTTTAACAGTTACTGAGGAGAAAAACTACAACTAACTCCCTGGATATCGGAGCAAAGGCTGAGAGGAGGAGAAAATGTATCCTTTCACATTTACATTTGGTGATATTTCTCGCCTGTGATTGTGTGGCTGTGAATATTGTGTCAAAGAGACTTTAGGAGAAGGGCGGGCGGGTTAGTCTAATGTAATTGTGTTTGTGCGTTCTTTCGTAACGTGGGATCTACGAGTCCCTCTTGCTCAAATCAATAAGATTTTCAATTCAGATTATCCCCCTGCTCCCCCACTAAACTCCAAAGGTAGAATTCAAGTCAATGTATTTGTTGATATTAAGATTTCAGTCTAAAAGTGACGATAATGTCAGCTCTCAGCTCAGAGAGCGCGATCAGTGCAGCAGCAAAATGCGTTTAACTCGACAACGGAGCCGTCAATTCGAGACAAAACGTTTTGGCCGCAAACCTTCCCGTGTCAGAGTCAGGAACGATCGAGCCTGGCTATCTGAAGATGCGGAATTGCAGAGGAATTGGAGAGTTTTGGCCGATAGAGAAACACAGAGAGGCAGCAGGAGCAGGGAGTTGAGGTCAGGTTGTCTCCGCGCCGTCCGCTCGCTGCCTTTAAGTTGCTCAGTGCCGCCACCAGCAGCTTCATTGCTGATCCAGTTCAGTCTGACAGAGAGAGATTCAGCGCAGAGTTCTCGACATGAGCGACAGTGCAGCCGCCGAAACGGCTCCTCCAGCTTCCGCCAGCACCAAACCCAAGATTCCCAAGAAGAAGAAGGCAGCGCCTCCCAGGAAAAAACCAGCCGGTCCCGGGTTGGGCGAGCGGATTGTGAAGATTGTCGGGGAGAGCAGCGATCGGAAGGGGACGTCTCTGGCCGCTGTAAAGAAGGCACTGCAAAGAAGCGGGGTCAATGTGGAGAAGCAAAATGCACAGATCAGGATGGCTATCAAGAGGTGTCTGGCGAAAGGCTCCCTGGTTCTGGTCAAGGGCCAAGGCATCTCCGGCTCCTTCAAACTCCCTAAGAATCCAGTCAAGGCAAAAGTGGGAAAGAAGGCGAAACCAGCAGCAGCCGCCAAGAAACCAGCCGTGAAGAAAACAACGGCCAAGAAGGTGACAGCGAAGAAATCCCCAGCCAAGAAAGCAACAGGCAAGAAAGCGGCCGTCAAGAAGGCAGCAACGCCAAAGAAAGCGGTGAAGAAAGCAGCGCCTAAGAAAAAGACTCCCGTGAAGAAGGTGAAAAAGACCAAGAGCCCCAAGGCCGCAAAACCGGTCCCGAAATCGCGTAAACCGAAGGCCAAGCCCAAAGCGAAAGTGACCAAGAAAGCAGCAAAGAAATGAAGCAGTCTGTGCAACATGTAACCTTCTGAATCCAAAGGCTCTTCTCAGAGCCACCCACATCTCTCAGGAAAGAGCTGAGCCCGGATCAAATGATCCCTGTCCTAGCTCCGAGTGCAGGGATAAATTACATATTAATTTATGTGAATAACTCGTCCCCATTTCTCTACCGGATTTACACCCAGCACCCCCCCAACACTCGTAACACTGGCCCTGAAACCCTGCTTCGCAACACAATTCCCAAACAATGATTTTCTCTTTCAGCTGAAGGAATAGAAACTGACATTGAAATGGAAGCAACCGTGTTGACTTGTTGAGAAAGGCCGGGAAATGGTCATTTAATTGTATCACAAGTACTTTTAAAAGCTCCTGTTTTTATTATCTTTGACCATGAAGCTCGAGTCTGCAGATTTTCTGCTGATCGTTGTGTTCACTGCTCTTGTGGAGAAAAGGTTTAGTTCCAGATCCAGTTGGGGGCGGGAGTTAGCTGGAGGCGGAGCTGGATATTTCTCTGCTGTCACTTTTTAACTATCCAGGCCGCCTCTCACTCTGTGTGAGCTCTTTCTCAGTCAGGTCGGGGCGGGCTGTATAAAAAAGGAAGGTGAGGCAGCTCGGGTCTCATTCGGCAGCGATTGGATTGAAGAAGCGTGATATCTGGAAGAGGCAAAGGCCTGGGAAAAGGCGGAGCGAAGCGGCACCGCAAAGTACTCCGTGATAACATCCAGGGCATCACGAAACCAGCCATCCGGCGCCTGGCTCGCCGTGGTGGGGTCAAGCGCATCTCGGGCTTGATCTACGTGGAGACCCGCGGGGTGCTGAAGGTTTTCCTGGAGAGTGTGATCAGGGATGCGGTCACCTACACTGAGCACGCCAAGCGCAAGACGGTCACTGCCATGGATGTGGTGTACGCTCTGAAACGCCAGGGCCGCACTCTCTATGGATTCGGCGGCTGAGCAAATCGACCCTTTTCCAGCGAACCCAAAGGCTCTTTTCAGAGCCACCCAAATCCTCCGATTGAGGGCGGAGACCTGAGGACGGGGAAAGGCAGCATATCGGGAGGGTGTACTACAGCTCGTTATCTTACATCGCGACTTGTAATTCTGCCCAGATGCGAAATGTTACATATTCCAGTATTTCTATTTCATTAACCCTTCCAGGAATGATATCTGATTCATTTTTGATTCTGGGATGCCTGCAGATATTTTAATGGTATGTTTTTTTCCATCTGGCTGCTAAACGTAGCAATGACAAATTGTTTTCGGACGAATTATAAACTGGGCCTAATAAAAATGTGCCGATAAATTGAGATTACGTAACTTTATTAGTGTACACTATATTTGCTTTTATTATGTTTAAATCAGCGGGATTGTTTGGATTCATTAACGGCGGTTACACGTTCGGTTGATCAGTTTGTGCTGCATTAAACCGCGCGCTTTTCTCCTGCCTGTTACAGACAGATCAGACAATAATCCCGTGTCCCGTCGCGCTGTGTGCAAGCTAGGTTTTTTAAAAATCCTACAAAGTAGAAGACTTCATCGTCGTCGGACTTTATTTTTCCTTTAAATATTTACCTTAATCTCAGGTGTGCGAGGGTAAAATCGGCGGGCTGTTTGAAATTGACCAACTGTCATTTCAAGTTAACCATTCAGCTTCCAACAATTATTTTATTTCCTTTTCTGTACCTCCAGGAGCTGTTTCTCAGTGGGTTGAGGGACGGGACTGTATCCAATCCCAGCTCTAAGGCGGGCTCTTCATTCCCTTAAATTGGCAACACCGCAACAAACTCAGCATTGATAGCAGTAGCCTATAAGTGTGTTGCAGGAAATTGAAGAGAGTGGCTCGAACCAAGCAGACAGCGCGCAAATCCACCGGAGGGAAAGCTCCCCGCAAACAGCTGGCGACCAAAGCGGCCCGCAAGAGCGCTCCGGCCACGGGCGGAGTGAAGAAGCCTCATCGCTACAGGCCCGGCACGGTGGCTCTGCGGGAGATCCGCCGCTACCAGAAATCCACAGAGCTGCTGATCCGCAAACTGCCCTTCCAGCGCCTGGTGCGGGAGATCGCTCAGGACTTCAAGACCGACCTTCCAGAGCTCGGCCGTGATGGCCCTGCAGGAGGCCAGCGAGTCTTACCTGGTGGGGTTGTGTGAGGACACCAACCTGTGTGCCATCCATGCCAAGCGAGTCACCATCATGCCGAAAGACATCCAGCTGGCCCGCCGGATCCGCGGGGAGCGCGCCTAAACGGAGCGTACCTCGCCCTGCATGTTAACCCCGAGAAACCCAACGGCTCTTTTCAGAGCCGCTAAAGTATCCAGAAAGAGCCGAACTGATCAATGACGTGCGTTTCTTTGTTATATTTCTATGTCTTGTTATTGCACCGCTTTAATTCACCTGTAACTGTAGGAATTGCATCTCACTGAGAAACCAGTGCGTCGGACTGATACAACAAGGTGCAGGCCTGGATGAACACAGCAGGCCAAGCAGCATCATAGGAGCAGAGAGGCTGACGTTTCGGGCCCAGACCCTTCATCAGAAAAAACAGACATGGAAAGTGAAGAAGCGGCAGTGAAATTTGGAATTTACATTTCAAGTGATCACGGAACATAATTGAAGTACGGGCTCCCTGTGTGCAGAAGATTAGAAAGTCGTGGTAAAACCTCTCTCTCCTCTTTGCCTCCCTTGGCATTTCCTCCACTTCTCCTTCCAGCCTCCTGTTTGTTTACCTTGGATTCCAGCATCTGCAGTTTCTTTTTTCTGTAACTGTGACCATGGATGAGAAGGAGCGCGGGGAAAACGGCGCCAAATCATTGAAAGCTTTCATTCAAATTTGAAAATCCTATCAACATGTAGAAAGCAGGAGGCGGTATTACGCAGAAGAATGCGAGTGTACTTACTAATTGATTTGAAAATACAAAATGTGTAGTTCACACAATTTGATTCCCTCATTCCACAAGGGGCTTCTCTCCGTCCCTCTCGCCACTATGTTGCTTTAAATCAATTTGTAGAATCTCTACGGATTATCGTTACCGCTATCTCATATCCCCTCTTTGCCCTCCTGATCTCCCTCTTCAGAATGCACTTACACTTCTTTTTATCCTGTCCGACAGATTAATTTAAACCCCATTTTCTATATCTAGTATCCTTCTTGTTTCTATTTTCAGCTTTGAACCTCAACCTTATTCAACCAATGTTCATTATTCCTACTTGTGTAGATGCTTTTCGGAATTTTGGTTCAGATTCTATCAGTCAAAAATGGTCTCTTCTTGCTGTGTTGGGATTCCATGAACGTGCTTCCTGGTGGGTGTATTGATAGGGACACCATTTTTTTCACTACTATTGTAAAGCCTCCCTCCTTTGTTCCAGCAGGTCCACAACACCTTACTGCTGTAACTGCTGAAGATATTTCTTAAAAGTTGTCCAATGAAAATATGAGTTGAAATTAGAAAAAGGAAATGAATGATCACTTTGGTGCGATTATATATATAGGCCCCATAATCGTCAGATGGAAGTTGAGGAACGGAAATGTAGAGAGACCTCAGACATATGTAAGGATAATAAGGTTGTATTAGGGGATTTCCATTTTCCAAACGTTGTGCGTGACTAAGATAGTGTCAGAGGTTTGGATCGTGAAGAAATTGCTAATTGTGTTCAAGAAAATTTTCTTTAACATCTAAATATTCCTGGTGGAGACAGGGGGGGGAAAAAAAACCTTTTTTTCTTCAGTTAAAAACCGAAAGAAATGCGGATGCTGTAAACCAGGAACCAAAACAAAGTTGCTGGAAAAGCTCAGTAGGTCTGGCAGCATCTGAAGGAGAAAACAGTTAACGTTTCGGGTCCGGTGACCTTTCCTCAGAACTGATGGTAGCTGGGCAAACTTCAGTTTATATGCAGAAAATAGGGAGGTGGGCAGGCTTGGGAGTAAATGATAGGATACAGCCCAAAGAGAGAAAGACAGTTGGACAGACAAAGGAGTCGCTAATGATCAGGCTGGGAGGGTGAATAGTTGTTAATGGGGACTGTTAGTGACTAACAACAACCTTTTCTTCAGTATTTGGTCAGGGCTAGTGATTGATGTGACAGTGCGGGAACACTTTGGGTCTATGATTGTAATTCTATTAGTTGTAAACTAGTTATTGAATAAGGGAATCCTTCAACGAAAGTTCAAGTTTTTAATTGAAGTAAGGCAAATATTAATGGTATGAGACAAGTGCTTTCAAAAGTCATGTAATAGAAGCCCTGAAGTGTGGAAACAGGCCATTCAGCCCAACAAGTCCACACCACCCCCTGAAGAGCATCCCACCCAGGCCCATTCCTCTATCTAACCCACATATCCCAGCGGCACTATGGGCAATTTAGTATGGCAATCCACCTACCCTGCATGTCTTTGGACTGTGTGAGAAAACCTGCACACCCAGAGGAAACCCAAGCTGACAGGGGGAGAACGTGCCAACTCCACATAGACAGTCACCCGAGGGTGGAATCAAACCTGGGTCGCTGGTGGTGAGTCAGCAGTGCTAACCACTGAGCCACTGTTCTGTCAGTTTGTAATAGACTGTTCACAGGTAAGGAGACTTCTGATAAGTGGAAGCCTTTCACAAGTGTCATGAAAGTTCAGAGTTATGATGTTCCTGTGAGAGTGAAAGATGAGGCTGGGAGGATTAAGGATCAATGGATGAATGAAGATAGAGGTTCAAGTTGAGAATATAAAAGAAATCCTAGTTGGTACAGACAACTGGGTTCAAATGAGTGTGGAGACAGGAAAAAAAATTACCTTTTTTTCGGTAATAGGGCAGGGCTTGTTACTGATGTGATAGTGAGGGAACTCTACAGAGTGTAGGGGCATTCTGAAGAGATCAGGAAGGCAAAGAGGGGATTCAAGATAGCTTTGGCAATAAAAAGTTAGGGATAATCCAGAGATTCTGCAAGATCAGTAAAAGCAAGCAAGTGACTCGAGAGAGAGAGTAATGCTCTTTAAAATCAAAGACATAGTCTTTGTATTGAACATCAGAAGACAGAAGGGATAGGAAACGAACAATTACTAAAAAAAATGCTGGGGGGGAGAAACAGAGCGAGAGAACTTGGGAAATAAATATTGATATCTTGAAAACAGGTGACATTACAAAAGAGGAACTGCTGGAGGTCTTAAAGTGTAGAGTTGAATAAATCTCCAGGATCTGATATAGTGTATCCGAGGATATTGTAGGAAGCTAAGGAGGAAAGTGCAGAACCCCTTGCAGCAATATGTATATCATTAAATACTACAGTGAGGTGTTGCATGACTGGAGGTTGGCTTATGAACCTTTCTTTTAAAGAAGGGATGTAAGGAGAAGCTTCGGAAGTATAGGTCTGTGAGCCTGAATTATGTGGTGGGTACATTGTTGGTGGTGATTCTAAAAGATAGGATTCACATGTATGGGGTAGGTGGGGGTTTTCAAGGAATAGTTAGGGATAGTCAACATGGTTTTGTGTGAGGGAAATCCTATCTCAAAAGTTGATTGAATTATTTTTGCGTTAGTACCCAAGATGATTGAGAGCAGAGCAGTAGGCATTGTTTACTTGGACTTTAGCAAAGTGTAGGGCTTACCCCTACCTGTCCATACAAAGTAACTTGTACCTGCATACAGAGCTACCTAATGTTGTACAAAGGCCCTGTAACTCATCATCTGAGACAGTTTTGATAAGAGATTGCCTAAATGGACAAATGACCCCAGTCCCATTAATGCCAGGATGTTGCTCCACTAAACATATAGCACCAAGGGTCTAAATCTTAGCTTCGATTAACTCCCTAAACAGCTGCAAAAAAGAACCACTGAATATACTTTGCAGTAATTAGCTTTTTAAAACTATAATATTAAGAAAAATGTTCTATTTAAATAATTATTCTGATAATCACAGAAGTAGATTTCAACATACAACCAAAAGATTATACAAGCAGTAGGGGAAAAAGCATTTAAACCCAGAAGTGAAAGTTTAGCTTTAGGACATGCCTTAACTCACACACTGAACATGATAGATTGGTCCAAGTCATGAGTTACAAAGTGCTGGCAGCAAAAGTAGCTGTAGAACGTTACACTTTATGACTAATCTTATAACAGGAATTAATCATGTAGCTATTACTTAAAAAGTAACTGCCTTATATATACAGGATGGTGGGAAACAGAAAAGGATTAATTAAATTTGAAAAAGGTGACACGCACAATGCCAAGAATAACAAGATTCAAACAGCTCTAAGAGATTTATTTAAAAAAAGTCAAGGACAGACCAGGAGTATAACTAATAACTTACGGAATGTGAATTAATAGGATGCACAGAAAGATCCCAAGGCCCAGCAATGGCAATGTCGAGTAAACATTGAGTTCATGAGAACCTGGGGCTGTCCCGAGTAACGTCCATGATTGATTAGCTGTCCCATGGGATTGGGTATTTGGATTAGAGAGGAAGGACAGTGACTACTTTGCACTTGATTATTGTAAAAAAGTATATAAAAATGCTGTACTTCCTTATAAAATCAGAGTGTGTCATTGATCTCTCTTCCAATCTGAGCTGTAGATTAAGGCAAAAATTGCCTTCTCACATTGAGGCCAGATTGAGGAAGATCCCTTGGCCCTCCGCCTGCTTTAACAGGTTTCTTCTTCAATAAACATCTTCCAGTCGCCTGAATCCTGTCTGCCTCCTGAAGTTTTGGCTCTAGCTGGGGTGGGGTGAGGGTGGTGACGTGCAGCGAGGTAATGGGGATGGGTATGCTCCTACACAAAGTCTTTGACAAGGTTCTGCATGGTAGACTAAATAGTAAGGTTAGATTGCATGGCACTCGGTGAGCCTACCAATTGGATACAAAACTGGCTTGATGGCAGGAGACAGTGGGTGGAAAGTTACTTTTTGGACTGGAGGCCTGTTATTAGCGGTGTTACGTTCCAATTTGTGCTGGGTCCTCTTTTGTTTATCTCTTCCAGAAATGATTTGGATGAGAATTTAGAAGGCATGGTGAGTAATATTGTAAATGTCACCAAAATTAGTGGCATAGTGGACAGTGAAGAAGGTTATCTAAAATTACAAAGAGATCTTGATCAATTGAATCAATGGCCTGAGGAGTGGCAGATGGAGTTATTGAGGTGTTGTATTTTTTGAAAAAAAAACAGACGGGGCAGGGCTTGTACAATTAAAAGAAGGGCTTTGGGTAGTATTGTGGAACAGAAACCTGATGGGTCAAGTATATAATTCTTTGAAGTTTGCAACAACGTGGTGCCTGGCTTCATTGCTAAGACCTCTTAGAACATAGAACAGTACAGCACAGTACAGGTCCTTCGACCCGCAATGGGTCTAAGATCAAACTACCCTGCATACCCTACATTTTACTATCATCCACATGCCTCTAAGAGTTGCTTTAATGTCCCTAATGTATCTGAATCTACTCGTACCACCACCACCAACATATTCCACACACCCACCACTCCCTCTGTAACCTACCTCTGACATCTGCCTATACCTTCCTCCAATCACATTAAAACTATGCCTCCTCGTAATAGTCATTTCCACCCTGGGGGAAAAAAAAAAAGTTACTGGCTATCCACACTATCTATGCCTCTCATCATCTTGTACACATTTATCAAGTCACATCTCATCCTTCTTCGCTCTAATGAGAAACATCCTAGCTCTCTCAACCTTTCCTCATAAGAGCTATTCTCCAGTCCAGGCACCATCCTGGTAAATATCTGTACTCTCTCTAAAGCTTCTACATCCTTCCTATAGTGAGGCGAGCAGAACTGAAAACAATATTCCAAGTGTGGCTTAACGAGGGTTTTATAGAGCTGCAGCTTAACTCCCAACTCTTATTCTCACTTCCCCTACCCATGAAAGCCAACACATCATTCGCCGCCTTAACAACCCTATCAACTTGGGTAGCAACTTTGAGGGATCTATGGATGTGGACCCCAAGATCCCTGTTCCTCCACATGGTCAAGAATTTGACTTTCCAAAATGAATTACTTCACACTTTTCCAGGTTGAATGCCATCTGCCACTTCTTTGCCCAGCTTTGCATCCTGTCAACATCCTGTTGCAACCTACAACAGCCCTTCACACTATCCACAACTCCACCAACCTCCATATCTTTGGCAATCTTGTTAACATACCCTTCCACTTCCTCATCCAAGTCATTTATAAAGATCACAAAGAGCAGAAGCCCCAGAACAGATCCCTGTGGAGCACCACTAGTCACTGAGCTCCAAGCTGAATACTTTCCATCTGCTACCATCCTCTGTCTTCTATTGGACAGACAATTCTGTATCCAGACAGCCAAATTTCCTTGAATCCCGTGCCGCCTTACTTTCCAAATGAACTGACCATGGGGAACCTTATCAAATGCCTTGCTAAAATCCATATACACCACATCCACTGCTATGCCTTCATCAATGTGTTTTGTCACATCCTCAAAGAATTTTGAGTATTGGAGTTAGAACAGGATGTTGAGGTTGTACAGGACATTATTGAGACCTCTTCTGAAGTACTATCTCAAGTTCTGGTCACCCTGTTACCAGAAGGATATTATTGAGCTGGAGAGGCTTCAGAAAAGATTTACCAGGATGTTGCTGGAAATAGAGGGTTTGAGTTATAAGGACAGGCTGAATAGGCTGGGACTTTGTTTTCCCCCTGGAGTATAAGAGCTTGAGGGGTGAACTTATAGAAGTTTTAAAATCACGAGGGGTGTAGGTAAGCTGAATGTATAGGTATCTTTTTCTCATAGGGTGGGGGAACTTTTTGACTAGGGGGCCATATTTTTATGTTAAGAGAAGGAAGATTTAAAAACTATTTATTTTAAGTGTGGTTTGTGTGTCGAATGAACGTGCAAAGGAACTGACGGATATGGATAGTCACAATGTTCAAAAGTCATCTGGACAAGTACATGATTAGAGAAGGTTTGGAGGGTTATGGGCCAAGATCAGGCAGGTGGGGCTAGTTCAGCTTGAGATTATGGTCAGCATGGACTGGTTGGGCCGAAGGGTCTGTTTCTGTGCTGTTTGACTGAGTTGCAGTCAGGCAGTTGTTCTGGTTTTATTTTGAAAGCTTCTAATAGACAGCAGAAAGCCTTGCTGACAGCATTCTGCAAGCGGACAAAACCCCTCGGTGTTTTGAAAGTTAAGAAGTAAGCGTAAAATGTACCTATTCGTGGAATTTAAAGATTGGACTCTTTTGTTTGCCAGGGGTCAAACTCAGGTCACATCCCAACGGGGCTTGTAGCTCTCTGGCTAATCGAATATTAAAGAGCAAATTGAACCAAAAGAAGTGGCTGAAAATGACTGTGGCCTTTATCATGACCCCTCTCGACGGACATGAAAGAGGAGTCTGCTCACGAAAGTACTCGAGAATAAAGCGTAGAGGTGAAGTTGAGCGTGACCACTCATCATTAAAACTGAATGTACTTGCTACGTTGGGTATTCCTAAATGCCATCAACGGAAATATGAAACCGGTGAGACAGAGATACATTCATAGGACGATGATTAAAGTCAGAGGCCGTTACAGAGCAGGAACAAATAATGCAGTCCTAACGCTATTACAATTACGATTTACTATAAGTTCATGATAAACGTTTCACTCACCATGGGCTTCCGTTCTTAACGTGAACGTGACCTGTTAGTAAAGATTTCATGTTAGATCATACACGCAGTGACAGTAAGAGTATCCAATAACAACGGGACTGAAACTGACATCAAACAATTAAAGCAAACAAGTCATTCCGACAGTGGGGAGGGACTAGTTTCTTTCACAGATGCTGTGGGTGGCTCTTAAAAGAGCCTTTGCGTTGTCAGATTTAATCCCGGTATTTTCACTTCTTAGTGGCGCCCCCAGCGGCGGTTTTCTTGGGCAGCAGCACGGCCTGGATATTGGGCAGCACCCCACCCTGAGCGATGGTCACCCCTCCCAGCAGCTTGTTGAGCTCCTCGTCGTTGCGCACGGCCAGCTGGAGGTGCCTGGGGATGATGCGGGTCTTCTTGTTGTCCCGGGCCGCGTTACCGGCCAGCTCGAGGATTTCAGCCGTCAGATACTCGAGCACCGCAGCCAGATAGACCGGCGCTCCAGCACCCACACGCTCAGCATAGTTACCCTTTCTCAGGAGCCTGTGAACACGGCCCACCGGGAACTGCAGGCCAGCCCGGGACGACCGGGACTTCGCCTTGGAGCGAGCTTTCCCACCAGCGCCTTTTCCTCTACCAGACATAACCACAATCTCACAAGCACTTTCACAGAAAATGCTGCAACCCACCCACATTCCGGCCTCTTATACCATCGGGAGGAATGGGGGTGCGGTCATTGATGATTGGCCACATTGTTTAGCTTCTCCTAATGTCGTTTCAATTCCCAATCAGATATCTGCTTCATTCACCAATCCGAAGAGGGCCCGGGGAGGAGGTCGGAAAATACCGGCGCCAAGTCATCAACCGCTTTCTTTCAAACTCCAAAAACCCGCCATTATGTACAAACCAGGAAGAAGTCTAACAAAGAAAAATGCATACATATTTGATTTAATTTACTATTAGATTACACCGACGTACTTCACACAATCTCTCTCTCTCGCTCCCTAGCCTACTTAAATCTGACTCTTTGTGACCATGAAAGGATTGTTTCCCCGAACCTTAAGAATAAACGGAAGCAAAAAAAAACCCTGCCGAAATCTGTTCCCTGCACAGATTCTATTTCACATCAGCACCCAGATATATTGAGAAAAGGATGACACAACTACTTTTTCTTGTGTCCGGGTGAGCGCATTAATGCTTTGAACAATATTTTAAAATCTCCCTCCTTATTGCACTAGATTAGACTTCAACAATAGTTCCACATTTACTATGCCAATCCGGCAGCTGTTCTCGTTTCATTTCGGTTCACTTTGAAATTCTCCACCCGACAACAGAAAGCCTCATTTGTAGCTTTCTGCAAAACCGGAGGGAACACGCGGAGAAATTTGAAAATAAAACAAAATTCCTCACTGTGGAAACCGTTGAAAAATACCGGCACCAAATCATCAACCGTTTTCTTTCAGATTTAAAAAGCCCGCCAATATGGACAAAACGAGGAAGACGTTTTACAAAGAATAATGCATAAATGCTTACGATTTAGTTTCCTTTTAGATTACAAATGGAAACTTCAGTCCATCTTTCTATCTCACTCCATGACCTAATTGAATCCACCCATTTCTGATTTGAATGGAGTTTTCCGAATGTTGAGAACAGGCTGAAACAAAATAAAACAAAGCGCCAGTCCGCAGGTTGCATCTTCTGTTTTTGTATTTCACATTTTAAACGCTCCCCAATATATTGATAAGCCATCAGGCAACGTTCATCCGGCTGAGCGCATAAATAGGCACCACACCCGGCACTTTTCCCTGCAACCGCAGGAAGTGCTACACCTGCCCCCATACCTCCTCCCTCACCCCCATCCCAGGCCCCAAGAAGACTTTCCACATCAAGCAGATGTTCACCTGCACATCTGCCAATGTGGTATACTGCATCCGCTGTACCCGGTGTGGCTTCCTCTACATCGGGGAAACCAAGCAGAGACTCGGGGACCGCTTTGCAGAACACCTACGCTCGGTTCGCAACAAACAACTGCACCTCCCAGTTGCGAACCATTTCAACTCCCCCTCCCATTCCTCAGACGACATGTCCATCCTGGGCCTCCTACAGTGCCACAACGATGCCACCCGAGCTCTCCACCTATCCTCTCCTCTATCCCCCTTCTATCCGCCTCCCACTCTCTCCCTATTTATTTCAAAATCCCCTTCCCCTCCCCCTTTTCTGATGAAGGGTCTAGGCCCGAAACGTCAGCCTCTCTGCTCCTATGATGCTGTTTGGCCTGCTGTGTTCATCCAGCCCTGCACCTTGTTATCTCGGATTCTCCAGCATCTGCAGTTCCTACTCGCACTGTCTTCAAGCAATTTTGTAAAGTGGCCCTAACTTATTGTGATACATCAGACTTTCCGGTTGATCTCGGTTCGTTTTGAAAGCCTCTCAGTGACAGCAGAAAGCCCCACATACTGCATTTTGAAAAAAAAAAACAAATCCCGCGGAGAGATTTGGAAATTGAAATAAAACTGATTGCACAACATATTTCTATTCGTGGAACTCAAATACGGGGTCACTTTTTTTTCGTTGCCACAGGTGGAATTCAGGGTTCAGAACCGACCGCGATTTGTTTGAAAAACCGTCCAACATGTACAAAAGAGGAAGAACAATGAACAATTTAACTTTTCTTTTATAAGTTAAATTACATTGACATTACAAATCAATACTTTACACAATTTTTCTTTATCGCATTCTCTAGTCAACTCGAATCCGTCCATTTCTGCATCTGAATAGAATTTTCTGAAGTTAGAAACAAGCGGAAATAGAAAAAAAATACAAAAGCACTGCATTCTGCACTTTTTTTTAAAATTTCACTTTTCAAGTGCACACCGAATATTGACAAAACCTCACACAATGTTCTTCCGGGTGATCGCGTTCACACTTTAAAACAACAGTTCGAAGTTGCCCTCCCCTATTGTCCTTGATCAGACTTCAGGCACAATTTCACACTTGCTATCGTAATTCGGCAGCTGCTCTGGCTTTATCTCGGTTCATTGTGAAATTAAAAGAAAAACAAGTAGATTGTAAACTCTATTCATAGGATTCGAAGTTAATTTTGCTTCCCGGGGTAATCAAGTGTTAAAGAGGAACTTGAAAAAATGGAAGTTGCTGAGAAATGACGAAGTGGCAATAATTATGCTCTGCAGAGGCAGGGAAAAGACACAGCGTATGGCCGCAACGTAAAATAAACGGCAGAAGATCATGGACCACACATTAACTTCCAGAACATTTATATAAAACAAAGGCTAGGGACATTAATAATACAAACCCAAAATCATTTTAAACTTAAATTCGTTCAGCTGTTTCAGGAAAGTTGTGGGTGGCTCTTAAAAGAGCCGTTGGGTTTTGGATGTGTTTTTCTCAGTACAATGTGGTATCTCACTTGGAGCTGGTGTACTTGGTCACCGCCTTTGTACCCTCCGACACGGCGTGCTTGGCCAACTCCCCGGGCAGCAGCAGCCGCACGGCGGTCTGGATCTCCCGGGAGCTAATGGTGCTGCGCTTGTTGTAATGGGCCAGGCGGGAAGCCTCCCTCGCGATACGCTCGAAAATATCGTTGACGAACGAGTTCATGATGCTCA
>NW_025965689.1:267632-278808 GCF_021869965.1 Rhincodon typus
ATTCACAAACGTGCTACCATGCCTTCTATATTCTCATTCAAATCATTTTTATATAAGACAAACAATAACGGAGCCAGTACCAATCGCTGTGGAAGCCACTGGTAACAGGCGTCCAGTCTGAAAAACAGCCGTCCATCTTCACTCTCTGTCTCTTGCCGTTAAGCCAACTATACCTTGATTCCCTTTAGCCACAATTGCTACACCCAATACCATTTTGAAATCACACAGTGTGTTGGATGTAGCTGATTTCTGTGGCAGAGAATTCCACAGGCATACCGTTCTCTGAATGAAGAATACTCTCACTTTCTCAGCCCGAAATGGCCAATCCCTTCTCCGAAACATATGACTCCTACCATCAGGAATATTCTTCCTGCACGTACATTGTTTAGGTCTGCCAGGGTCTTACAGGTTTCGAAGAGAATCCCTCATTCTTCTGAATTTAAGCCGATATATTCACAAACACTTCAACCTCTCCTTCCATCCCAGTGATCTGCCCATTAAAACTACCTTTATAGTAACACCATCCTTCCTCAGATAAGGAGACCACACATGCTGTCAGTATTCTAGGTGTTGTCTCACAGATGCCCTGTTAAATTGTCGCAATTTATCCTTTCTCCTGTACTCAAATTCACTCTCCATGAAGGCCAACATACCAGTTGCCTTCCTTACTGCCTGCTGCACCTACATGCTTACTTTCAGTGATTGGTTTGTGAGGGCACCCAGGTCTCGTTGCAAATTCCACTGGGTCCAATTATGGACTTCCAGAAAATGACGTGCCTTCCTTTTATTTTGCTACCGAAGTGTATAACCTTACATTTATCCAATTTATACAGTGCCTCAGATGCATTTGCCCACTGACTCGACTTCTTCACAAACAATGCATCCTCTTTCAGAGCTGACCATCCAATCCAATTTTGTCTCATCAATAAATCTGGAGATACTACATTTAGTTCCCTCATCTAAACCATTGTGAATATATTGTGAAGAGCTTTGATCCTAAAACTGATTCTTACCATGACCCCTCGTCATTGCTTGCCATTGAGAAAAAGATCCATTCATTTCTTTTGTGTTTCCTCTTATCCAACTAGTTTTTTTTTAGAAAGTCATCCTCAATGCTCTGCACCAATCCTATTTCCTTGATTTTAACGTGCTAATATCTTATGTGGGATTTTGGATAAAAAGCTTTTGTAAATTAGAATTAACACCTCTGCTTTATCATCTTTACTTGAGTAGAGTTGTCAGGCTGGGAGCATCGAACAATACAGCAGAGGAACAGGCCTTTCAAATCCATGCTGACTCTGTCTGATCCTGACATTTTATCCCAAATTATCTGCAATAAAATATTCTTTTCCTGCAGGTTGACTGGTGTAAAATTCCAAGTTTTATCTCTACTTCCCTTTTCAAATAGATTGCTGACATTGGCTACCCTCCAATCTTTGGAAATTATTATAGAGCCTATAGAGGTTTGCAACATGACCAGCAATACATCCACTATTTCAAAGGCTACTGGGTTAAGTGCTCTGGAACTTAAATTATCTGTCCCTGGTGTTTCCCAGCCATCAATCCTATCAAATTTTTCAACACAATTTACTGACTAATACTGATTTGATTCAGTTTCTCCCTCGCACTGAACTCTGTTTCCCCAGCATTCCTGGTGTGTTATATGTGTCCTCCTTTGTGAACATAGAACAAAAGTAAGTATTCAGTTGGATAGACATTTTTTATTCCCTGTAATGAACTCCCCTCTTTTTGATTGTAAGTGACGTGTTTACCAAAGTAGTTTTATTTCCATTCTCATTTTACATATTTATCAATACATTAACGGTTAGTCTTTTTTTTTAATGGCTTCTGCAAGCATAACCTTTTCTTCATTTGCTCTTTCATCATCAATACTTTTTTTTTCTTCTTTCCTGATTTTGAAATGTTCCCCAGCTTCAGGGACTTCTTTTTTCTCTTTCAATATCTTTTTCTTCTCAATTTGTATGCCTCTTCTGTGGATCAAAAACTAAGTTGAATAGCCCTCTTAAACTACAAATTTGTGAACTGTAAAACGAGCACCTCCCATACTCACGAATACATCCACTTAAAAGGATTTGGGCAGCAGATGTGAAGGAACGCAATTTCGATACAGGGCAAGTTCCCCTCCAAGCCACCCACCATCCGAACTTGGAAATATATCCCCTTTCCTTCATTATCCTTGGATCAAGACACTGGAATTGCCTGCTAATGGCATTGTGGGCAGCAGATGGACTACAACTGTTCTTGAAGACGGCTCGGCACCACCTTCTCAAAGGAGCAATTAGGGACGGGCAATAACTGCTGGGCCCAGCCAGCGATATCCATCTCCCAGGAGTAAGTAACAAAAACATCTGGAGTCTTTCTTTGCGGTACCCTGTTCATCACAAGGTTTCTGTCTGCAGCAGATGCGAGAATAAAATCAGTCATCTACTCCAAACTGTTATTTGCACCGAGTCCAGAGATGTTATCACACACCTCAGTTCCGGGTGTGACTTCAGCACGGTCCTCCTGACCCAGAAATAGGGACACTACCACTGCGCCGCAAGACTCCCTCCAACAGTTATATTCATCGCTCTGTATGTTACTTTGACAGTGTTACTATATGGGGACGAGGGTCAGCACAATGGAATACTACAGTTAACATAAGATCAGACGTGATGTTTTGAATTGTGGAGAACATCTAACGGGCTGAATGGCCGTCAGCTTCTCCACTTCCCCATCAGATTGTGAAAGAGCCGGAAGGAGGCAGTTATTAACATGATCCGGGAAACGATCGAAATTCATCGTTCAGCTTCTGTTTCACGCTGTTTTTTGCGAATTGGCATTGAATCGTGGGAATGAAAAGTCATTATATGCAAACGTTCTCTGTCCTTTCCCCCACAGCCCCCAGTTGCTTTGCTCAAACTGGGAGAAAAGTGAGTTGGGGAAATGGTCAATTGATGTTTGTTTTGGGAATTATTTGGAAAAGTAGCGCATGCGCGAGGCTGGCCCCGCCCCCTATGCTGCTGCAGGCTCTCTGGAGAAGCGCATGCGTGAAGCCCTGCCCCAGCGCTGCCATTGACGAGCATTTACTCAGTGAGTGGAAGAGGTTTGTTTGAAACAGACCGCAATGGAGAGACCAGCGCCCGGGGAAGCGAGGGAACAGCAGGCTCCTTCCAGCAGCACATGGAGATGTGAGTCTGGGACACAGAGGGGGGTTCCGACAGCGGCATTGATTCGGGCTCAGTTCAGGGAGAACCGGAGGCTGTTTGTAAGAGGCCGAGCGGAGCAGGAACTGGTCCCGGAACTTGGAGTGAGCGGCCTGTGGTGGGGAAGTGAGAGGCCTTTCTCGGGCTGTGTGTGGGCCTGCTGAGGGAGACACAGCGGAAAGAAGCTGCCTGGGGGGGGGGGGTCATTCTTGTGGTTTTTCATCCACTAAACACTGATGGAAAATCATTGTTTAGCTTCTGTTTCACGCGAATTGGCATTGAATCGTGGGAAAGAAAAGTCATTATATGCAAATGTGATAGTTATGTAAGTGATAAATATAGCAGTAACCGGGTTAATAGTCTCAAGTAAAATATTCGAAAACGTGATCGTTGTCCTTCCATTCAACAGTTAGTGAATTGGGAGCTGGATATTGAACTGTGTAAGCGTTCCATTCATGAAGCTGTACAGGTGTTGGTTTGTTTTTTTTTAATCTTTTGTGATTGTTTGTTATTTTTTGAATTTCGCAAAAAGAACGGGACGAGGAGGAGTTCAGAGTAATTATGTAACCAGGTCCTACTCTGTTCAAATTGCTGGCTTTAAAACAAGGAATCATCATTCACATTAACTAAATATTACATCGATCAGTTTGATATTTTCAATCTCGGTTGATGCTGATTTACAGCAGATATCTCTTCTATTTCCGGGCATGTATTTGATGGGCCAAGACAATGTAATATTTCCTCGGTACAACACCAAGTGTGACCAGCTGCTCTGACCAAACAGCAGGTATGTTACCAATGTCAGAGCGGAGAACATGTTTTCCACAGTCACAGCTGATTGAGCTCAATGCGAGTCTGATTCAATGTCCAGGGATATACAATCAATCCAAGGGTCAAATACCACCAACAAAATACAAATATATCTTTCTTTTCTCTATTCTCGAGATAAACCAGCCTGGTTCCAGTAAAGTTCATCTTTGAAAGCCCATTGTCATTCACAACATTTGAAGAGGGATAGATTGAATCTTCTTCACAATTCAATAACTGTATGAATTCACATTAAGTAAGGGCATTTTCAAAGTTACAATCAAGGTATACAAATAGATCAACATTTTACATCATTACAATAACCATATATGGAGTAGATATTGAGTTCAGACATAGATGGAAACTTTTGATGTTATCAGTGACTGAGGAGGACAAAAATAACAAACAAGAGCAGAAGTTTCTGGAAAAGCTCAGCAAGTCTGGCAGTGAAGAGAAATCAGAGTTAACGTTTCAGATCCGGTGACCTTTGTTCAGAACTGGGAAAGTAGCATTAAAAAGGACCTGAGGGACATTTCTTTCGTGCAGGATGTGGTGCATGTATGGAACCAGCTGCCAAAGGAACTCCTGGTGTCGGGTACAATTATAACATTTAAACGCCATCTGGATGGGTACATGAACAGGAAGGCTTTAGAGGGATCTGTGCCAAAGGCTGGCAAATGGGACAAGGTCAGATTGGCATGCCAATCTAGCACAGACAAGTTGGATCAAAGTGTCTATTTCCATGCTGTTTCACTTTAACAAGCTATGACTCTGGAAGTGAACTTGCACAAAAATACAGATGCTGCAAGGACAGGTCAGAGGCTGGGAATCCTACTGTGAGTAACTGGCATCCTGATTCCCCAATTCCTGTCCAACGCATAATGTGATCAATTCAGGAATGTGATGGCTTACCCCACTGCAGCTCCACAAACACACTCGGGCTGTGTGTGGGCCTGTTGAGGGAGACACAGCGGCAAGAAGCTCCTGGGGGCCATTCTTGTAGTTTTCAAATCTCCAGACACTGATGGAAATTCATTGTTTGGCTTCTGTTTCACACTGTTTTGTTGACATTGTGCAGTCAAAGTCGGAACACAGACAAGACTGTGGAAATATAAGAACCCTGTAAAGGATATGGATTGAAGTCAACATATTCAACAGTTAGTGCATTGGGATTTGGTAACATGAACTGCGCAGACATTGCAGTAGCTTCGGTAGCACCTTACCTGGAGCTGTGCAATTGTCATTCCATTTCTGGATCTCACTCAATTGGTATCGAAGTATATATATTTAAAAAAGAATGATCCTTAGACAAGGAACAGCTCAAGGTTAAAATGGAATCAGACCTGTGTTTGAATTGATGACTTTAAAGAAAAGACAGAAGTCTCATGACACTGTCATCATCCAACAGGTTAATTTAAGATGACAGGCTTTTCGAGCTCTGCTCTTCATCAGAAGAAGTTAAAGAAAAGAAACATCCAAATAATTATTAACTGAATATTACATTAATCTGTTTGACATTGTCAAACTTGGCTGATGTTGATTTACAGGAGTTAACTCTTCTGTCTTCTTGCAGGAACAAGACAATGTAATATTTGCTCAGTACAAAGCCAAGGGTGACCAGCTGCTCCTAACAAACAGCAGGTATGTTAGCACTGTCCGAGCCGAGAACACCCTTTCCACAGGCACAGAGCAGATTGAGTCAGAGACACATTGAACTCAATTTCCAGTGATATGCATTCAAGCCAACTGTCAAACACAACCAACAAAATACAAATAGTTTTTTTTGTCTGTTTTCTCAATACACACCTCCCCTGTTTCAAAAAATTTCACCATTTGTAGCCTCTTGACACTTACAACATTTTTGGAAATGAATAGACTGAAGTTTCATCTGAAATAGACACAAAAGAACTGCAGTAAATCTACATTTAGTAAGCATGTTTTTAAAGTTACTGTCAAGGTGAAGAAATAGTTCATGCTGTTACATAGTTACACCAACCATACGTGTAGTAGATAATGAGCACAGATATGTAAGAAAGCATTCACATTATCAGTAACCGAGCAGAACAGTATTAATCTTTTGACAAATAGATGTCCCAGGCATAGACAGAACAATTAAATAACGTGCCTTCCAAATGCACATCCTGTGCCAAAGCCTGACACAGAATGCTAACAGAGTGCACGCACACACTTTCCGACGCGCACACACTCCACTGAGTGATTTCCAATGAGTTGTAAATATATACACTATCCCATCACATGTGTTACACCATCTAACAGCCATAAAGATGATATATATTGCAAGCCTCAGAGCATGTAACATTGAAAATGATTTCCACTCACGGATTTCAGGTCAGAGAGCTAGCCTTTCATGATAAGAGACAAACAGAACAGAATGTGAGCTAAATACTTCAATTCCCATGTGTACATGCACTCCCGTGTTCACAATGTGAAAATCACTCGTTCGCTACATTGGAAAAAACTGGACAAATTTTGTGACACACTGAATTCCCATGAAGTAGTCCAAGAAGTATATCGAACAAGAGATTAATTGCACCTCTATGTCTCACCATCTCTTAGACTTAGAGAGGTAATTAAAGTATCATTTCCTTTTGTACAAACTGGAGAAATTGCATATCAGGACAAGTTTCAGATTGAAACTGATATTGCCATTGAATTTGTTTGCACAAAACAACAAACTGAATAGCGGAACCCATCTGATACACTTCCACTGAATATAAACTTTGCTATTAAATGGACCAGAAGAAATCAAATATTGACCTGAAACGATACAGAAAATGACCTACGTTCAAGCAGATAACCTAGATTGTTGACTATACAATTAAGAATGTCTCATACAGTGAGCTTGCATCGACATATGAACATTAAACTCTAAACGCATTCAGACCAGAGACTGACCAAGCCAGAATAAAACTTGAACTGTACCCTAGAAACTTGACAGGGAGAGAATAATAAATGCATTCACACATTCACAAACCAGATAGTGACAGGTTTAGTTTAATAACTCATCTCTCAGATTTGCAGGGCAGGATCTGACTGGGATAAATGGGTAAATACACTCGCACAGCCATGGAGAAGAAACTGACAGGCACATATTGATAACTATATTCACACATCAGAAAATGACAGGGACAGAAAGACAATTACATGCAGACATGACAGGAAAAGAAAGCATAAACATATATAGATTGATAGCTACATTTATATTCACAGAAGAATTTGACAGATACCATATTTGTACCATTTGCATAGGACTTTGGTTCGAACACATTTGGAATATTGCGTACAGTTCTGGTCACCACATTACCAAAAGGATGTGGATGCTTTGGAGAGGGTACAGAGGAGGTTCACCAGGATGTTGCCTGGTATGGAGGGCGCTAGCTATGAAGAGAGGTTGAGTAGATTAAGATTATTTACATCAGAAAGACAGAGGTTGAGGGGAGACCTGATTGAGGCCTACAAAATCATGAGAGGTGTCGACAGGGTGGATAGCAAGAAGCTTTTTCCCAGAGTGGGGGACTCAATTACTAGGGGTCACAATTTCAAGGTGAGAGGGGAAAAGTTTAAGGGAGATATGTGTGGAAAGTTCTTTACGCAGAGGGTTGTGGGTGCCTGGAATGTGTTGCCAGCGGAAGTGGTAGAGGCAGGCATGATAGCATCATTTAAGATGTGTCTCGACAGGTACTTGAATGGGCAGGGAGCAGAGGGATACAGATCCTTGGAAAATAGGCAACAGGTTGAGATAGAGGATCTGGATCGGCGCAGGCTTGGAGAGCCGAAGGGCCTGTTCCTGTGCTGTAATTTTCTTTGTTCTTTGTAACACACTTCCGCATTCACGAAAGAGGAATTGATGGGTATAGATTGATAACTAGACTCATATTACACAGCAGAAACTGAGAGGGACAGATTGATGATTACACTCACATCTTCACATGACAGCTACTGACAAGTACAGAACAATGATTATCACTCACACACATACATTCATCGCCTGCAGCACAGCAAACAGTCCTTTCTCTCATCAAGTCTGCACTGTTAAGAAATAACCAGCCAACAATTCTACACTCATTCAGTCAGCATTCAATTTCCATAAATGTATCATGGTGCAAGAGGAACTACCATCCCCACCTTTATCACCAGATAGTTCTCAATTTTTTCACTTAGCAGGAATAGATTTTTTTTATTCTATCCTCAGCAAGAGGACTTCATAATCATGGACCTTTTGTTTTCAAATTAGCTTAAATTTTGTTCAAATAGCCTTGTGTTTCTCTTGACACTCCATATGAGTTATTACATAAAACACAAGAAAACTACATGCCATTTTTTCAAACAAGCAAATACAATAATATAACCATTCTCATTTATATTTTGCAAGGAGAGTTCAACAGTATTTATTCTTCAGTAAATTTAGTTTGACTATTCCAGTTTTGTCCACTGCATGACAGAAAACAAAATTTCAACACAGAGCAGGGTAATGTCCGCGCCATGAAACAAATTTAAGTAAATAAGCCAATTTTCTTTCCTGCACAAGCAACATTGTGGTCAGTCAACTGCAATGTAGTTGATTTGTTCATTTCACTTTCCCTTTGGTAATAACATATTAAATTAACATCTTTACTTGAGCAGTATTCCAAAACTTATGTCGCTATGCAATGTTGAACGATGCTAATATCATCCTGTGATATCATCTTTTGATATCACCACTGCTGGTTCGACTCTGCAATGTATCAGTTACAAAGGTCCATTGCTTTTCCCTCGTCAACTCTGAAGAAAAGCACAGACTCCTTTCTGTTGCAATGACTTGCATTTTCACTTGCTCATAAATGCTGTAGGCACAAACAACTGAAGAACATAGGCTCTTTCCCATTTGCGACAGGAGAGATGAACCGAAAACTCTCTCCTCTCCCATTGTGGTAACTGGCTCTCCACTTCACAAGAAATATTTAAACTGCTCAGTAATGCAATGCAGGAAGATGGAAATAGGATCAATTAAATGTATTTGTCATGTTTCATAACAGCGGCTCTTTTCAAAAACATCTTTCTATATAAAATCTGGGCATTTACACAACAGAGAGCAGCCCTAGTCCTCAGTGTTAAATTTTAGTTTCCAAGTTCTTCACAAAATAATCTGGCTGTTCTCTGTTAACAGCCTGTCACATATGAGCTAAATTTTAAGGACAATAGACTGAAATGTGCAATTCCATTGAACAGCACATATCGACGGGTAGAGAAGTACTTCCCAAATGCATAAATTGTACAAGTGAATGGAAGAAACAAAACTAATTGTGCATTCACAAAGAAGACCAAATAGGCTGCACCAGTTATTCTCCTTATTCATGCAATTAAGGACTTGAAGGAAACTGATTTTCTGATACAACAAATAGTGCAATGAGATTGTGCCAATACACAGTGGGTACAGAATATCTTACAAAGCACAGAGATGCTGCCAGGTTAGTAGATACCCAGGCAAAAACAAAAAAAAATGTCATTACTCTTAAAGATCACACAGTTGGGAGAGCTAGCCTTTCATTAAGCGTTAACAGGCCTGGGTGAGAGTGAAGTACTTCAATCTCATATTGTGAGTGCTTTCCTTTAGGATTAAGTATGAGGTATCATCTCGGCATAAAGTAAATTAGTCTTGTTCACTACATTAGAAAATACTGAAGCTATTGCATGATCAACGATGAATTCTACTGAACAGCCTAAGAAATAAATTGAAATCCAGATTAAATATGCCTCCAAATATCTCACGGTGTCTTAGGTTTGGACACGTAACTAATGTATCAATTTCCTTTGTAGAAACTGAAGGAAATACATTTAGGCCAAGTTTAAGATGAAACAAACATTGCAATTTAATTTGCTTCCAAAGAGGTACAAATTAAAAAGCAGCACACATCTCATACAAAAGTACTGAATAAAGATGTTGTTGTTTAATGGACCAAAAAAGAAATCAAATAGCGTCGCAAACAGATACAGATACAAACAGATAACCAGAGATTATTGGAAATAGTTTGAAGAAATGCTCATATAATGATCTTGTTACAGAAGGAATAAATTTGAAATACACATTCCGATGAAACTGACCAATCCTGATCAAACTTGTAATCATAAATCATATAGAGACTTAATATTGTGGACGTTAAGCAAACTGCATCTACAGTGTCAGAGACTGGAAAAGGTATTGAATTATCTCATTTCATTTATAGGATCTGATTCATATGGCATTGGGTAAAATCTCATTCATGTTGAGCAGCAGATATTTAAACAACAAAAGAATGTCAGCAATTCCTACAAGTAACATGTTCAGCATAACATGACATTCATGTACTCATGTGAAATATGATCACAAAGCATGAGGAACACATTGACACACAATACCAGAGACTGAATAGATCCTATGCTGACTGTCAGCCCGATGCTGATGAAAACTAACTATAACCGCACTTACAATCTCGGTGAGAGACTAACTATGGCAGAAGCATGTCCACACTTTCTTAATGTAAGAAAAACTAATTTATAACACATTAATCCCACCTCATAAAGGGTATCAGACCGTACATGCAGAACTAGAAACACAAGCAGACATTTAGAAAAGGACAGTGTGACTTAGACCAATACCCATCTTTAATTCAGATTGGCAGCACATTAGAAAACTCTCTGTCGTACAACAGGCGGATGCTGAAAAGAAAAATTGAAATTGGTACCTGTGGTCAGCATGGACTGTTGGACCAAAGGTCTGTTTCCCAGCTGCATGACTCTTTGACGATATTACTATACTCATATTTACAAAGCAGAAACTGATCGGAAGAGACTCACAGTAACACTCCCAAGCCTCACATGGCATAAACATGGAATAACTACGCACTCATATTCACAGAGCAGAATCTGACAAGGAGAAATTAATAATTATATTTCCATATTCACAACACAGAAACTGACTGGAAAACGTTTATAAATGCACTTAAACATTCGCACTGCAGATAATGACAGGGACAGATTGATAACAATGTCCGTATATGCACATAGCCAAGAACGACAGGTAGAAATCGATAACATATTCACGTAGAGGAAACTGAGAGTTACAAATTCAAAACTACGTTTTTCTATTCACATTGCAGAAATTGATAGTTGCAGATGAATAACTA